>NW_027308081.1:0-205000 GCF_047496885.1 Scyliorhinus torazame
GCATTTTGAGTTATTTCCCGATTAGTTTCAGAACGTCTTGCATTGAAATTTACTATTTTTTGCCAGACATTCATTGTGGAACAAAAGTGATTTTCTCGGCTAGTTAATCATTTTGAATTATTTGCCGATTAGTTTCAGAACGTCTTGCATTGAAATTTACTATTTTTTGCCAGACATCCATTGTGGAACAAAAGTGATTTTCTCGGCGAGATAAGCATTTTGAGTAATTTGCCGATTGGTCTCAGAACGTCTTGCATTAAAATTAACTATTTTTTGCCAACCTTTCATTGTGGGATAAAAAGTGATTTTCTCGGCGAGTTCAGCATTTTGAGTAATTTGCCGATTGGTTTCAGAACGGCTTGCATTAAAATTTACTAGTGTTTGCCAGACATTCATTGTGGAAAGAAAGAGATTTTCTCGGCGAGTTAAGCATTTTGAGTAATTTGCCGATTGGTTTCAGAACGTCTTGCATCAAAATGAACTATTTTTTGCCAGCCATTCATTGTGGGAAAAAAGTGATTTTCTCGGCGAGTTAAGTATTTTGAGTAATTTGCCGATTGGTCTCAGAACGGCTTGCATCGAAATTAACTATTTTTGCCAGCCATTCATTTGGGTGGGAAAAAATGATTTTCTCGGCGAGTTACTCATTTTGAGTAATTTGCCGATTGGTTTCAGATCGTCTTGCATCAAAATGAACTATTTTTTGCCAGCCATTCATTGTGGGGAAAAAAGTGACTTTCTCGGCGAGTTAAGCATTTTGAGTAATTTACCGATTGATTTCAGAAGGTCTTGCATTAAAATTTACTATTTTTTGCCAGACATTCATTGTGGAAAGAAAGTGATTTTCTCGGCGAGTTAAGCATTTTGAGTAATTTGCCGATTGGTTTCAGAACGGCTTGCATTGAAATGTACTATTTTTTGCCAGACCTTCATTGTGGGAAAAAAGTGTATTTCTCAGCGAGTTAAGCATTTTGAGTTATTTGCCGATTGGTTTCAGAATGTCTTCCATTAAAATTAACTATTTTTTGCCAACCTTTCATTGTAGGAAAAAAGTGATTGTCTCGGCGAGTTATGCATTTTGAGTAATTTGCCGATTGGTTTCAGAATGGCTTGCATTGAAATTTACTATTATTTGCCAGACATTATTTGTGGGAAATAAGTGATTTTCTCGGCGAGTAAAGCATTTTGAGAAATTTGCCGATTGGTTTCAAAACGGCTTGCATCAAAATTAACTGTTTTTTGTCAAACATTCTTTGTGGGGAAAAAGTGAATTTCTCGGCGAGTAAAGCATTTTGAGTTATTTGCCGATTAGTTTCAGAACGTCTTGCATTGAAATTTACTATTTTTTGCCCGACATTCATTGTGGAACAAAAGTGATTTTCTCGCCGAGTTAAGCATTTTGAGTAATTTGCCGATAGGTTTCAGAACGTCTTGCATCAAAATGAACAATTTTTTGCCAGACATTCATTGTGGGAAAAAAGTGATTTTCTCGGCGAGTTAAGCATTTTGAGTAATTTACCGATTGATTTCAGAAGGTCTTGCATTAAAATTTACTATTTTTTGCCAGACATTTATTGTGGAAAGAAACTGATTTTCTCGGCGAGTTAAGCATTTTGAGTAATTTGCCGATTGGTTTCAGAACGGCTTGCATTGAAATTTACTATTTTTTGCCAGACATTCATTGTGGAACAAAAGTGATTTTCTCGGCTAGTTAAGCATTTTGAATTATTTGCCGATTAGTTTCAGAACGTCTTGCATTGAAATTTACTATTTTTCGCCAGACATTCATTGTGGAACAAAAGTGATTTTCCCGGCGAGTTAAGCATTTTGAGTAATTTGCCGATTGGTTTCAGAACGTCTTGCATCAGAATGAACTATTTTTTGCCAGCCATTCATTGTGGGAAAAAAGAGATTTTCTCGGCGAGTTAAGCATTTTGAGTAATTTACCGATTGATTTCAGAACGTCTTGCATTAAAATTAACTATTTTTTGCCAACCTTTCATTGTGGGGAAAAAAGTGATTTTCTCGGCGAGTTAAGCATTTTGAGTAATTCGCCGAATGGTTTCAGAACGGCTTGCATTGAAATTTACTATTATTAGCCGGACATTAATTGTGGGAAAAAAGTGATTTTCTCGGCGAGTTAAGCATTCTGAGTAATTTGCCGATTGGTTTCAGAACGTCTTCCATTAAAATTAACTATTTTTTGCCAACCTTTCATTGTGGGAAAAAAGTGATTGTCTCGGCGAGTTAATCATTTTGAGTAATTTGCCGATTGGTTTCAGAATGGCTTGCATTGAAATTTACTATTATTTGCCAGACATTAATTGTGGGAAAGAAGTGATTTTCTCGGCGAGTTAAGCATTTTGCCGATTGGTTTCAGAATGGCTTGCATCAAAATTTACAGTTTTTTGCCAGACATTCAGTGTGGGGAAAAAAGTGAATTTCTCGGCGAGTAAAGCATTTTGAGTTATTTCCCGATTAGTTTCAGAACGTCTTGCATTGAAATTTACTATTTTTTGCCAGACATTCATTGTGGAACAAAAGTGATTTTCTCGGCTAGTTAATCATTTTGAATTATTTGCCGATTAGTTTCAGAACGTCTTGCATTGAAATTTACTATTTTTTGCCAGACATCCATTGTGGAACAAAAGTGATTTTCTCGGCGAGATAAGCATTTTGAGTAATTTGCCGATTGGTCTCAGAACGTCTTGCATTAAAATTAACTATTTTTTGCCAACCTTTCATTGTGGGATAAAAAGTGATTTTCTCGGCGAGTTCAGCATTTTGAGTAATTTGCCGATTGGTTTCAGAACGGCTTGCATTAAAATTTACTAGTGTTTGCCAGACATTCATTGTGGAAAGAAAGAGATTTTCTCGGCGAGTTAAGCATTTTGAGTAATTTGCCGATTGGTTTCAGAACGGCTTGCATCGAAATTAACTATTTTTGCCAGCCATTCATTTGGGTGGGAAAAAATGATTTTCTCGGCGAGTTACTCATTTTGAGTAATTTGCCGATTGGTTTCAGAACGTCTTGCATCAAAATGAACTATTTTTTGCCAGCCATTCATTGTGCGGAAAAAAGTGACTTTCTCGGCGAGTTAAGCATTTTGAGTAATTTACCGATTGATTTCAGAAGGTCTTGCATTAAAATTTACTATTTTTTGCCAGACATTCATTGTGGAAAGAAAGTGATTTTCTCGGCGAGTTAAGCATTTTGAGTAATTTGCCGATTGGTTTCAGAACCACTTGCATTGAAATGTACTATTTTTTGCCAGACCTTCATTGTGGGAAAAAAGTGTATTTCTCGGCGAGTTAAGCATTTTGAGTTATTTGCCGATTGGTTTCAGAACGTCTTCCATTAAAATTAACTATTTTTTGCCAACCTTTCATTGTAGGAAAAAAGTGATTGTCTCGGCGAGTTAAGCATTTTGAGTAATTTGCCGATTGGTTTCAGAATGGCTTGCATTGAAATTTACTATTATTTGCCAGACATTAATTGTGGGAAATAAGTGATTTTCTCGGCGAGTTAAGCATTTTGCCGATTGGTTTCAGAACGGCTTGCATCAAAATTGACAGTTTTTTGCCAGACATTCATTGTGGGGAAAAAAGTGAATTTCTCGGCGAGTAAAGCATTTTGAGTTATTTGCCGATTAGTTTCAGAACGTCTTGCATTGAAATTTACTATTTTTTGCCAGACATTCATTGTGGAACAAAAGTGATTTTCTCGGCGAGTTAAGCATTTTGAGTAATTTGCCGATTGGTCTCAGAACGTCTTGCATTAAAATTAACTATTTTTGCCAACCTTTCATTGTGGGATAAAAAGTGATTTTCTCGGCGAGTTAAGCATTTTGAGTAATTTGCCGATTGGTTTCAGAACGGCTTGCATTAAAATTTACTAGTGTTTGCCAGACATTCATTGTGGAAAGAAAGAGATTTTCTCGGCGAGTTAAGCATTTTGAGTAATTTGCCGATTGGTTTCAGAACGTCTTGCATCAAAATGAACTATTTTTTGCCAGCCATTCATTGTGGGAAAAAAGTGATTTTGTCGGCGAGTTAAGCATTTTGAGTAATTTACCGATTGATTTCAGAAGGTCTTGCATTAAAATTTACTATTTTTTCCCAGACATTTATTGTGGAAAGAAAGTGATTTTCTCGGCGAGTTAAGCATTTTGAGTAATTTGCCGATTGGTTTCAGAACGGCTTGCATTGAAATGTACTATTTTTTGCCAGACCTTCATTGTGGTAAAGAAGTGATTTTCTCGGCGAGTAAAGCATTTTGAGAAATTTGCCGATTGGTTTCAGAACGGCTTGCATCAAAATTAACTGTTTTTTGCCAAACATTCTTTGTGGGGAAAAAGTGAATTTCTCGGCGAGTAAAGCATTTTGAGTTATTTGCCGATTAGTTTCAGAACGTCTTGCATTGAAATTTACTATTTTTTGCCCGACATTCATTGTGGAACAAAAGTGATTTTCTCGCCGAGTTAAGCATTTTGAGTAATTTGCCGATAGGTTTCAGAACGTCTTGCATCAAAATGAACTATTTTTTGCCAACCTTTCATTGTGGGATAAAAAGTAATTTTCTCGGCGAGTTCAGCATTTTGAGTAATTTGCCGATTGGTTTCAGAACGTCTTGCATCAAAATGAACTATTTTTTGCCAGCCATTCATTGTGGGAAAAAAGTGATTTTCTCGGCGAGTTAAGTATTTTGAGTAATTTGCCGATTGGTTTCAGAACGGCTTGCATCGAAATTAACTATTTTTGCCAGCCATTCATTTGGGTGGGAAAAAATGATTTTCTCGGCGAGTTACTCATTTTGAGTAATTTGCCGATTGGTTTCAGAATGGCTTGCATTGAAATTTACTATTATTTGCCAGACATTAATTGTGGGAAATAAGTGATTTTCTCGGCGAGTTAAGCATTTTGCCGATTGGTTTCAGAACGGCTTGCATCAAAATTGACAGTTTTTTGCCAGACATTCATTGTGGGGAAAAAAGTGAATTTCTCGGCGAGTAAAGCATTTTGAGTTATTTGCCGATTAGTTTCAGAACGTCTTGCATTGAAATTTACTATTTTTTGCCAGACATTCATTGTGGAACAAAAGTGATTTTCTCGGCGAGTTAAGCATTTTGAGTAATTTGCCGATTGGTCTCAGAACGTCTTGCATTAAAATTAACTATTTTTGCCAACCTTTCATTGTGGGATAAAAAGTGATTTTCTCGGCGAGTTAAGCATTTTGAGTAATTTGCCGATTGGTTTCAGAACGGCTTGCATTAAAATTTACTAGTGTTTGCCAGACATTCATTGTGGAAAGAAAGAGATTTTCTCGGCGAGTTAAGCATTTTGAGTAATTTGCCGATTGGTTTCAGAACGTCTTGCATCAAAATGAACTATTTTTTGCCAGCCATTCATTGTGGGAAAAAAGTGATTTTCTCGGCGAGTTAAGCATTTTGAGTAATTTACCGATTGATTTCAGAAGGTCTTGCATTAAAATTTACTATTTTTTCCCAGACATTTATTGTGGAAAGAAAGTGATTTTCTCGGCGAGTTAAGCATTTTGAGTAATTTGCCGATTGGTTTCAGAACGGCTTGCATTGAAATGTACTATTTTTTGCCAGACCTTCATTGTGGTAAAGAAGTGATTTTCTCGGCGAGTAAAGCATTTTGAGAAATTTGCCGATTGGTTTCAGAACGGCTTGCATCAAAATTAACTGTTTTTTGCCAAACATTCTTTGTGGGGAAAAAGTGAATTTCTCGGCGAGTAAAGCATTTTGAGTTATTTGCCGATTAGTTTCAGAACGTCTTGCATTCAAATTTACTATTTTTTGCCCGACATTCATTGTGGAACAAAAGTGATTTTCTCGCCGAGTTAAGCATTTTGAGTAATTTGCCGATAGGTTTCAGAACGTCTTGCATCAAAATGAACTATTTTTTGCCAGACATTCATTGTGGGAAAAAAGTGATTTTCTCGGCGAGTTAAGCATTTTGAGTAATTTGCCGATTGGTTTCAGAACGGCTTGCATTGAAATTTACTATTATTTGCCAGACATTAATTGTGGGAAAGAAGTGATTTTCTCGGCGAGTTAAGCATTTTGCCGATTGGTTTCAGAACGGCTTGCATCAAAATTGACAGTTTTTTGCCAGACATTCATTGTGGGGAAAAAAGTGAATTTCTCGGCGAGTAAAGCATTTTGAGTTATTTGCCGATTAGTTTCAGAACGTCTTGCATTGAAATTTACTATTTTTTGCCAGACATTCATTGTGGAACAAAAGTGATTTTCTCGGCGAGTTAAGCATTTTGAGTAATTTGCCGATTGGTCTCAGAACGTCTTGCATTAAAATTAACTATTTTTGCCAACCTTTCATTGTGGGATAAAAAGTGATTTTCTCGGCGAGTTAAGCATTTTGAGTAATTTGCCGATTGGTTTCAGAACGGCTTGCATTAAAATTTACTAGTGTTTGCCAGACATTCATTGTGGAAAGAAAGAGATTTTCTCGGCGAGTTAAGCATTTTGAGTAATTTGCCGATTGGTTTCAGAACGTCTTGCATCAAAATGAACTATTTTTTGCCAGCCATTCATTGTGGGAAAAAAGTGATTTTCTCGGCGAGTTAAGCATTTTGAGTAATTTACCGATTGATTTCAGAAGGTCTTGCATTAAAATTTACTATTTTTTCCCAGACATTTATTGTGGAAAGAAAGTGATTTTCTCGGCGAGTTAAGCATTTTGAGTAATTTGCCGATTGGTTTCAGAACGGCTTGCATTGAAATGTACTATTTTTTGCCAGACCTTCATTGTGGTAAAGAAGTGATTTTCTCGGCGAGTAAAGCATTTTGAGAAATTTGCCGATTGGTTTCAGAACGGCTTGCATCAAAATTAACTGTTTTTTGCCAAACATTCTTTGTGGGGAAAAAGTGAATTTCTCGGCGAGTAAAGCATTTTGAGTTATTTGCCGATTAGTTTCAGAACGTCTTGCATTGAAATTTACTATTTTTTGCCCGACATTCATTGTGGAACAAAAGTGATTTTCTCGCCGAGTTAAGCATTTTGAGTAATTTGCCGATAGGTTTCAGAACGTCTTGCATCAAAATGAACAATTTTTTGCCAGACATTCATTGTGGGAAAAAAGTGATTTTCTCGGCGAGTTAAGCATTTTGAGTAATTTACCGATTGATTTCAGAAGGTCTTGCATTAAAATTTACTATTTTTTGCCAGACATTTATTGTGGAAAGAAACTGATTTTCTCGGCGAGTTAAGCATTTTGAGTAATTTGCCGATTGGTTTCAGAACGGCTTGCATTGAAATTTACTATTTTTTGCCAGACATTCATTGTGGAACAAAAGTGATTTTCTCGGCTAGTTAAGCATTTTGAATTATTTGCCGATTAGTTTCAGAACGTCTTGCATTGAAATTTACTATTTTTCGCCAGACATTCATTGTGGAACAAAAGTGATTTTCCCGGCGAGTTAAGCATTTTGAGTAATTTGCCGATTGGTTTCAGAACGTCTTGCATCAGAATGAACTATTTTTTGCCAGCCATTCATTGTGGGAAAAAAGAGATTTTCTCGGCGAGTTAAGCATTTTGAGTAATTTACCGATTGATTTCAGAACGTCTTGCATTAAAATTAACTATTTTTTGCCAACCTTTCATTGTGGGGAAAAAAGTGATTTTCTCGGCGAGTTAAGCATTTTGAGTAATTCGCCGAATGGTTTCAGAACGGCTTGCATTGAAATTTACTATTATTAGCCGGACATTAATTGTGGGAAAAAAGTGATTTTCTCGGCGAGTTAAGCATTTTGAGTAATTTGCCGATTGGTTTCAGAACGTCTTCCATTAAAATTAACTATTTTTTGCCAACCTTTCATTGTGGGAAAAAAGTGATTGTCTCGGCGAGTTAATCATTTTGAGTAATTTGCCGATTGGTTTCAGAATGGCTTGCATTGAAATTTACTATTATTTGCCAGACATTAATTGTGGGAAAGAAGTGATTTTCTCGGCGAGTTAAGCATTTTGCCGATTGGTTTCAGAATGGCTTGCATCAAAATTTACAGTTTTTTGCCAGACATTCAGTGTGGGGAAAAAAGTGAATTTCTCGGCGAGTAAAGCATTTTGAGTTATTTCCCGATTAGTTTCAGAACGTCTTGCATTGAAATTTACTATTTTTTGCCAGACATTCATTGTGGAACAAAAGTGATTTTCTCGGCTAGTTAATCATTTTGAATTATTTGCCGATTAGTTTCAGAACGTCTTGCATTGAAATTTACTATTTTTTGCCAGACATCCATTGTGGAACAAAAGTGATTTTCTCGGCGAGATAAGCATTTTGAGTAATTTGCCGATTGGTCTCAGAACGTCTTGCATTAAAATTAACTATTTTTTGCCAACCTTTCATTGTGGGATAAAAAGTGATTTTCTCGGCGAGTTCAGCATTTTGAGTAATTTGCCGATTGGTTTCAGAACGGCTTGCATTAAAATTTACTAGTGTTTGCCAGACATTCATTGTGGAAAGAAAGAGATTTTCTCGGCGAGTTAAGCATTTTGAGTAATTTGCCGATTGGTTTCAGAACGGCTTGCATCGAAATTAACTATTTTTGCCAGCCATTCATTTGGGTGGGAAAAAATGATTTTCTCGGCGAGTTACTCATTTTGAGTAATTTGCCGATTGGTTTCAGAACGTCTTGCATCAAAATGAACTATTTTTTGCCAGCCATTCATTGTGCGGAAAAAAGTGACTTTCTCGGCGAGTTAAGCATTTTGAGTAATTTACCGATTGATTTCAGAAGGTCTTGCATTAAAATTTACTATTTTTTGCCAGACATTCATTGTGGAAAGAAAGTGATTTTCTCGGCGAGTTAAGCATTTTGAGTAATTTGCCGATTGGTTTCAGAACCACTTGCATTGAAATGTACTATTTTTTGCCAGACCTTCATTGTGGGAAAAAAGTGTATTTCTCGGCGAGTTAAGCATTTTGAGTTATTTGCCGATTGGTTTCAGAACGTCTTCCATTAAAATTAACTATTTTTTGCCAACCTTTCATTGTAGGAAAAAAGTGATTGTCTCGGCGAGTTAAGCATTTTGAGTAATTTGCCGATTGGTTTCAGAATGGCTTGCATTGAAATTTACTATTATTTGCCAGACATTAATTGTGGGAAATAAGTGATTTTCTCGGCGAGTTAAGCATTTTGCCGATTGGTTTCAGAACGGCTTGCATCAAAATTGACAGTTTTTTGCCAGACATTCATTGTGGGGAAAAAAGTGAATTTCTCGGCGAGTAAAGCATTTTGAGTTATTTGCCGATTAGTTTCAGAAAGTCTTGCATTGAAATTTACTATTTTTTGCCAGACATTCATTGTGGAACAAAAGTGATTTTCTCGGCGAGTTAAGCATTTTGAGTAATTTGCCGATTGGTCTCAGAACGTCTTGCATTAAAATTAACTATTTTTGCCAACCTTTCATTGTGGGATAAAAAGTGATTTTCTCGGCGAGTTAAGCATTTTGAGTAATTTGCCGATTGGTTTCAGAACGGCTTGCATTAAAATTTACTAGTGTTTGCCAGACATTCATTGTGGAAAGAAAGAGATTTTCTCGGCGAGTTAAGCATTTTGAGTAATTTGCCGATTGGTTTCAGAACGTCTTGCATCAAAATGAACTATTTTTTGCCAGCCATTCATTGTGGGAAAAAAGTGATTTTCTCGGCGAGTTAAGCATTTTGAGTAATTTACCGATTGATTTCAGAAGGTCTTGCATTAAAATTTACTATTTTTTCCCAGACATTTATTGTGGAAAGAAAGTGATTTTCTCGGCGAGTTAAGCATTTTGAGTAATTTGCCGATTGGTTTCAGAACGGCTTGCATTGAAATGTACTATTTTTTGCCAGACCTTCATTGTGGTAAAGAAGTGATTTTCTCGGCGAGTAAAGCATTTTGAGAAATTTGCCGATTGGTTTCAGAACGGCTTGCATCAAAATTAACTGTTTTTTGCCAAACATTCTTTGTGGGGAAAAAGTGAATTTCTCGGCGAGTAAAGCATTTTGAGTTATTTGCCGATTAGTTTCAGAACGTCTTGCATTCAAATTTACTATTTTTTGCCCGACATTCATTGTGGAACAAAAGTGATTTTCTCGCCGAGTTAAGCATTTTGAGTAATTTGCCGATAGGTTTCAGAACGTCTTGCATCAAAATGAACTATTTTTTGCCAGACATTCATTGTGGGAAAAAAGTGATTTTCTCGGCGAGTTAAGCATTTTGAGTAATTTGCCGATTGGTTTCAGAACGGCTTGCATTGAAATTTACTATTATTTGCCAGACATTAATTGTGGGAAAGAAGTGATTTTCTCGGCGAGTTAAGCATTTTGCCGATTGGTTTCAGAACGGCTTGCATCAAAATTGACAGTTTTTTGCCAGACATTCATTGTGGGGAAAAAAGTGAATTTCTCGGCGAGTAAAGCATTTTGAGTTATTTGCCGATTAGTTTCAGAACGTCTTGCATTGAAATTTACTATTTTTTGCCAGACATTCATTGTGGAACAAAAGTGATTTTCTCGGCGAGTTAAGCATTTTGAGTAATTTGCCGATTGGTCTCAGAACGTCTTGCATTAAAATTAACTATTTTTGCCAACCTTTCATTGTGGGATAAAAAGTGATTTTCTCGGCGAGTTAAGCATTTTGAGTAATTTGCCGATTGGTTTCAGAACGGCTTGCATTAAAATTTACTAGTGTTTGCCAGACATTCATTGTGGAAAGAAAGAGATTTTCTCGGCGAGTTAAGCATTTTGAGTAATTTGCCGATTGGTTTCAGAACGTCTTGCATCAAAATGAACTATTTTTTGCCAGCCATTCATTGTGGGAAAAAAGTGATTTTCTCGGCGAGTTAAGCATTTTGAGTAATTTACCGATTGATTTCAGAAGGTCTTGCATTAAAATTTACTATTTTTTCCCAGACATTTATTGTGGAAAGAAAGTGATTTTCTCGGCGAGTTAAGCATTTTGAGTAATTTGCCGATTGGTTTCAGAACGGCTTGCATTGAAATGTACTATTTTTTGCCAGACCTTCATTGTGGTAAAGAAGTGATTTTCTCGGCGAGTAAAGCATTTTGAGAAATTTGCCGATTGGTTTCAGAACGGCTTGCATCAAAATTAACTGTTTTTTGCCAAACATTCTTTGTGGGGAAAAAGTGAATTTCTCGGCGAGTAAAGCATTTTGAGTTATTTGCCGATTAGTTTCAGAACGTCTTGCATTGAAATTTACTATTTTTTGCCCGACATTCATTGTGGAACAAAAGTGATTTTCTCGCCGAGTTAAGCATTTTGAGTAATTTGCCGATAGGTTTCAGAACGTCTTGCATCAAAATGAACAATTTTTTGCCAGACATTCATTGTGGGAAAAAAGTGATTTTCTCGGCGAGTTAAGCATTTTGAGTAATTTACCGATTGATTTCAGAAGGTCTTGCATTAAAATTTACTATTTTTTGCCAGACATTTATTGTGGAAAGAAACTGATTTTCTCGGCGAGTTAAGCATTTTGAGTAATTTGCCGATTGGTTTCAGAACGGCTTGCATTGAAATTTACTATTTTTTGCCAGACATTCATTGTGGAACAAAAGTGATTTTCTCGGCTAGTTAAGCATTTTGAATTATTTGCCGATTAGTTTCAGAACGTCTTGCATTGAAATTTACTATTTTTCGCCAGACATTCATTGTGGAACAAAAGTGATTTTCCCGGCGAGTTAAGCATTTTGAGTAATTTGCCGATTGGTTTCAGAACGTCTTGCATCAGAATGAACTATTTTTTGCCAGCCATTCATTGTGGGAAAAAAGAGATTTTCTCGGCGAGTTAAGCATTTTGAGTAATTTACCGATTGATTTCAGAACGTCTTGCATTAAAATTAACTATTTTTTGCCAACCTTTCATTGTGGGGAAAAAAGTGATTTTCTCGGCGAGTTAAGCATTTTGAGTAATTCGCCGAATGGTTTCAGAACGGCTTGCATTGAAATTTACTATTATTAGCCGGACATTAATTGTGGGAAAAAAGTGATTTTCTCGGCGAGTTAAGCATTTTGAGTAATTTGCCGATTGGTTTCAGAACGTCTTCCATTAAAATTAACTATTTTTTGCCAACCTTTCATTGTGGGAAAAAAGTGATTGTCTCGGCGAGTTAATCATTTTGAGTAATTTGCCGATTGGTTTCAGAATGGCTTGCATTGAAATTTACTATTATTTGCCAGACATTAATTGTGGGAAAGAAGTGATTTTCTCGGCGAGTTAAGCATTTTGCCGATTGGTTTCAGAATGGCTTGCATCAAAATTTACAGTTTTTTGCCAGACATTCAGTGTGGGGAAAAAAGTGAATTTCTCGGCGAGTAAAGCATTTTGAGTTATTTCCCGATTAGTTTCAGAACGTCTTGCATTGAAATTTACTATTTTTTGCCAGACATTCATTGTGGAACAAAAGTGATTTTCTCGGCTAGTTAATCATTTTGAATTATTTGCCGATTAGTTTCAGAACGTCTTGCATTGAAATTTACTATTTTTTGCCAGACATCCATTGTGGAACAAAAGTGATTTTCTCGGCGAGATAAGCATTTTGAGTAATTTGCCGATTGGTCTCAGAACGTCTTGCATTAAAATTAACTATTTTTTGCCAACCTTTCATTGTGGGATAAAAAGTGATTTTCTCGGCGAGTTCAGCATTTTGAGTAATTTGCCGATTGGTTTCAGAACGGCTTGCATTAAAATTTACTAGTGTTTGCCAGACATTCATTGTGGAAAGAAAGAGATTTTCTCGGCGAGTTAAGCATTTTGAGTAATTTGCCGATTGGTTTCAGAACGGCTTGCATCGAAATTAACTATTTTTGCCAGCCATTCATTTGGGTGGGAAAAAATGATTTTCTCGGCGAGTTACTCATTTTGAGTAATTTGCCGATTGGTTTCAGAACGTCTTGCATCAAAATGAACTATTTTTTGCCAGCCATTCATTGTGCGGAAAAAAGTGACTTTCTCGGCGAGTTAAGCATTTTGAGTAATTTACCGATTGATTTCAGAAGGTCTTGCATTAAAATTTACTATTTTTTGCCAGACATTCATTGTGGAAAGAAAGTGATTTTCTCGGCGAGTTAAGCATTTTGAGTAATTTGCCGATTGGTTTCAGAACCACTTGCATTGAAATGTACTATTTTTTGCCAGACCTTCATTGTGGGAAAAAAGTGTATTTCTCGGCGAGTTAAGCATTTTGAGTTATTTGCCGATTGGTTTCAGAACGTCTTCCATTAAAATTAACTATTTTTTGCCAACCTTTCATTGTAGGAAAAAAGTGATTGTCTCGGCGAGTTAAGCATTTTGAGTAATTTGCCGATTGGTTTCAGAATGGCTTGCATTGAAATTTACTATTATTTGCCAGACATTAATTGTGGGAAATAAGTGATTTTCTCGGCGAGTTAAGCATTTTGCCGATTGGTTTCAGAACGGCTTGCATCAAAATTGACAGTTTTTTGCCAGACATTCATTGTGGGGAAAAAAGTGAATTTCTCGGCGAGTAAAGCATTTTGAGTTATTTGCCGATTAGTTTCAGAACGTCTTGCATTGAAATTTACAATTTTTTGCCAGACATTCATTGTGGAACAAAAGTGATTTTCTCGGCGAGTTAAGCATTTTGAGTAATTTGCCGATTGGTCTCAGAACGTCTTGCATTAAAATTAACTATTTTTGCCAACCTTTCATTGTGGGATAAAAAGTGATTTTCTCGGCGAGTTAAGCATTTTGAGTAATTTGCCGATTGGTTTCAGAACGGCTTGCATTAAAATTTACTAGTGTTTGCCAGACATTCATTGTGGAAAGAAAGAGATTTTCTCGGCGAGTTAAGCATTTTGAGTAATTTGCCGATTGGTTTCAGAACGTCTTGCATCAAAATGAACTATTTTTTGCCAGCCATTCATTGTGGGAAAAAAGTGATTTTGTCGGCGAGTTAAGCATTTTGAGTAATTTACCGATTGATTTCAGAAGGTCTTGCATTAAAATTTACTATTTTTTCCCAGACATTTATTGTGGAAAGAAAGTGATTTTCTCGGCGAGTTAAGCATTTTGAGTAATTTGCCGATTGGTTTCAGAACGGCTTGCATTGAAATGTACTATTTTTTGCCAGACCTTCATTGTGGTAAAGAAGTGATTTTCTCGGCGAGTAAAGCATTTTGAGAAATTTGCCGATTGGTTTCAGAACGGCTTGCATCAAAATTAACTGTTTTTTGCCAAACATTCTTTGTGGGGAAAAAGTGAATTTCTCGGCGAGTAAAGCATTTTGAGTTATTTGCCGATTAGTTTCAGAACGTCTTGCATTGAAATTTACTATTTTTTGCCCGACATTCATTGTGGAACAAAAGTGATTTTCTCGCCGAGTTAAGCATTTTGAGTAATTTGCCGATAGGTTTCAGAACGTCTTGCATCAAAATGAACTATTTTTTGCCAACCTTTCATTGTGGGATAAAAAGTAATTTTCTCGGCGAGTTCAGCATTTTGAGTAATTTGCCGATTGGTTTCAGAACGTCTTGCATCAAAATGAACTATTTTTTGCCAGCCATTCATTGTGGGAAAAAAGTGATTTTCTCGGCGAGTTAAGTATTTTGAGTAATTTGCCGATTGGTTTCAGAACGGCTTGCATCGAAATTAACTATTTTTGCCAGCCATTCATTTGGGTGGGAAAAAATGATTTTCTCGGCGAGTTACTCATTTTGAGTAATTTGCCGATTGGTTTCAGAATGGCTTGCATTGAAATTTACTATTATTTGCCAGACATTAATTGTGGGAAATAAGTGATTTTCTCGGCGAGTTAAGCATTTTGCCGATTGGTTTCAGAACGGCTTGCATCAAAATTGACAGTTTTTTGCCAGACATTCATTGTGGGGAAAAAAGTGAATTTCTCGGCGAGTAAAGCATTTTGAGTTATTTGCCGATTAGTTTCAGAACGTCTTGCATTGAAATTTACTATTTTTTGCCAGACATTCATTGTGGAACAAAAGTGATTTTCTCGGCGAGTTAAGCATTTTGAGTAATTTGCCGATTGGTCTCAGAACGTCTTGCATTAAAATTAACTATTTTTGCCAACCTTTCATTGTGGGATAAAAAGTGATTTTCGCGGCGAGTTAAGCATTTTGAGTAATTTGCCGATTGGTTTCAGAACGGCTTGCATTAAAATTTACTAGTGTTTGCCAGACATTCATTGTGGAAAGAAAGAGATTTTCTCGGCGAGTTAAGCATTTTGAGTAATTTGCCGATTGGTTTCAGAACGTCTTGCATCAAAATGAACTATTTTTTGCCAGCCATTCATTGTGGGAAAAAAGTGATTTTCTCGGCGAGTTAAGCATTTTGAGTAATTTACCGATTGATTTCAGAAGGTCTTGCATTAAAATTTACTATTTTTTCCCAGACATTTATTGTGGAAAGAAAGTGATTTTCTCGGCGAGTTAAGCATTTTGAGTAATTTGCCGATTGGTTTCAGAACGGCTTGCATTGAAATGTACTATTTTTTGCCAGACCTTCATTGTGGTAAAGAAGTGATTTTCTCGGCGAGTAAAGCATTTTGAGAAATTTGCCGATTGGTTTCAGAACGGCTTGCATCAAAATTAACTGTTTTTTGCCAAACATTCTTTGTGGGGAAAAAGTGAATTTCTCGGCGAGTAAAGCATTTTGAGTTATTTGCCGATTAGTTTCAGAACGTCTTGCATTCAAATTTACTATTTTTTGCCCGACATTCATTGTGGAACAAAAGTGATTTTCTCGCCGAGTTAAGCATTTTGAGTAATTTGCCGATAGGTTTCAGAACGTCTTGCATCAAAATGAACTATTTTTTGCCAGACATTCATTGTGGGAAAAAAGTGATTTTCTCGGCGAGTTAAGCATTTTGAGTAATTTGCCGATTGGTTTCAGAACGGCTTGCATTGAAATTTACTATTATTTGCCAGACATTAATTGTGGGAAAGAAGTGATTTTCTCGGCGAGTTAAGCATTTTGCCGATTGGTTTCAGAACGGCTTGCATCAAAATTGACAGTTTTTTGCCAGACATTCATTGTGGGGAAAAAAGTGAATTTCTCGGCGAGTAAAGCATTTTGAGTTATTTGCCGATTAGTTTCAGAACGTCTTGCATTGAAATTTACTATTTTTTGCCAGACATTCATTGTGGAACAAAAGTGATTTTCTCGGCGAGTTAAGCATTTTGAGTAATTTGCCGATTGGTCTCAGAACGTCTTGCATTAAAATTAACTATTTTTGCCAACCTTTCATTGTGGGATAAAAAGAGATTTTCTCGGCGAGTTAAGCATTTTGAGTAATTTGCCGATTGGTTTCAGAACGGCTTGCATTAAAATTTACTAGTGTTTGCCAGACATTCATTGTGGAAAGAAAGAGATTTTCTCGGCGAGTTAAGCATTTTGAGTAATTTGCCGATTGGTTTCAGAACGTCTTGCATCAAAATGAACTATTTTTTGCCAGCCATTCATTGTGGGAAAAAAGTGATTTTCTCGGCGAGTTAAGCATTTTGAGTAATTTACCGATTGATTTCAGAAGGTCTTGCATTAAAATTTACTATTTTTTCCCAGACATTTATTGTGGAAAGAAAGTGATTTTCTCGGCGAGTTAAGCATTTTGAGAAATTTGCCGATTGGTTTCAGAACGGCTTGCATCAAAATTAACTGTTTTTTGCCAAACATTCTTTGTGGGGAAAAAGTGAATTTCTCGGCGAGTAAAGCATTTTGAGTTATTTGCCGATTAGTTTCAGAACGTCTTGCATTGAAATTTACTATTTTTTGCCCGACATTCATTGTGGAACAAAAGTGATTTTCTCGCCGAGTTAAGCATTTTGAGTAATTTGCCGATAGGTTTCAGAACGTCTTGCATCAAAATGAACTATTTTTTGCCAGACATTCATTGTGGGAAAAAAGTGATTTTCTCGGCGAGTTAAGCATTTTGAGTAATTTGCCGATTGGTTTCAGAACGGCTTGCATTGAAATTTACTATTATTTGCCAGACATTAATTGTGGGAAAGAAGTGATTTTCTCGGCTAGTTAATCATTTTGAATTATTTGCCGATTAGTTTCAGAACGTCTTGCATTGAAATTTACTATTTTTTGCCAGCCATTCATTGTGGGAAAAAAGTGATTTTCTCGGCGAGTTAAGCATTTTGAGTTATTTGCCGATTGATTTCATAAGGTCTTGCATTAAAATTTACTATTTTTTCCCAGACATTTATTGTGGAAAGGAAGTGATTTTCTCGGCGAGTTAAGCATTTTGAGTAATTTGCCGATTGGTTTCAGAACGGCTTGCATTGAAATGTACTATTTTTTGCCAGACCTTCATTGTGGTAAAGAAGTGATTTTCTCGGCGAGTAAAGCATTTTGAGAAATTTGCCGATTGGTTTCAGAACGGCTTGCATCAAAATTAACTGTTTTTTGCCAAACATTCTTTGTGGGGAAAAAGTGAATTTCTCGGCGAGTAAAGCATTTTGAGTTATTTGCCGATTAGTTTCAGAACGTCTTGCATTGAAATTTACTATTTTTTGCCCGACATTCATTGTGGAACAAAAGTGATTTTCTCGCCGAGTTAAGCATTTTGAGTAATTTGCCGATAGGTTTCAGAACGTCTTGCATCAAAATGAACAATTTTTTGCCAGACATTCATTGTGGGAAAAAAGTGATTTTCTCGGCGAGTTAAGCATTTTGAGTAATTTACCGATTGATTTCAGAAGGTCTTGCATTAAAATTTACTATTTTTTGCCAGACATTTATTGTGGAAAGAAACTGATTTTCTCGGCGAGTTAAGCATTTTGAGTAATTTACCGATTGATTTCAGAACGTCTTGCATTAAAATTAACTATTTTTTGCCAACCTTTCATTGTGGGAAAAAAGTGATTTTCTCGGCGAGTTAAGCATTTTGAGTAATTCGCCGAATGGTTTCAGAACGGCTTGCATTGAAATTTACTATTATTAGCCGGACATTAATTGTGGGAAAAAAGTGATTTTCTCGGCGAGTTAAGCATTTTGAGTAATTTGCCGATTGGTTTCAGAATGGCTTGCATTGAAATTTACTATTATTTGCCAGACATTAATTGTGGGAAAGAAGTGATTTTCTCGGCGAGTTAAGCATTCTGCCGATTGGTTTCAGAATGGCTTGCATCAAAATTTACAGTTTTTTGCCAGACATTCATTGTGGGAAAAAAGTGATTTTCTCGGCGAGTTAAGCATTTTGAGTAATTTGCCGATTGGTTTCAGAACGGCTTGCATTGAAATTTACTATTATTTGCCAGACATTAATTGTGGGAAAGAAGTGATTTTCTCGGCTAGTTAATCATTTTGAATTATTTGCCGATTAGTTTCAGAACGTCTTGCATTGAAATTTACTATTTTTTGCCAGACATCCATTGTGGAACAAAAGTGATTTTCTCGGCGAGATAAGCATTTTGAGTAATTTGCCGATTGGTCTCAGAACGTCTTGCATTAAAATTAACTATTTTTTGCCAACCTTTCATTGTGGGATAAAAAGTGATTTTCTCGGCGAGTTCAGCATTTTGAGTAATTTGCCGATTGGTTTCAGAACGGCTTGCATTAAAATTTACTAGTGTTTGCCAGACATTCATTGTGGAAAGAAAGAGATTTTCTCGGCGAGTTAAGCATTTTGAGTAATTTGCCGATTGGTTTCAGAACGTCTTGCATCAAAATGAACTATTTTTTGCCAGCCATTCATTGTGGGAAAAAAGTGATTTTCTCGGCGAGTTAAGTATTTTGAGTAATTTGCCGATTGGTTTCAGAATGGCTTGCATCGAAATTAACTATTTTTGCCAGCCATTCATTTGGGTGGGAAAAAATGATTTTCTCGGCGAGTTAAGCATTTTGAGTAATTCGCCGAATGGTTTCAGAACGGCTTGCATTGAAATTTACTATTATTAGCCGGACATTAATTGTGGGAAAAAAGTGATTTTCTCGGCGAGTTAAGCATTTTGAGTAATTTGCCGATTGGTTTCAGAATGGCTTGCATTGAAATTTACTATTATTTGCCAGACATTAATTGTGGGAAAGAAGTGATTTTCTCGGCGAGTTAAGCATTCTGCCGATTGGTTTCAGAATGGCTTGCATCAAAATTTACAGTTTTTTGCCAGACATTCATTGTGGGAAAAAAGTGATTTTCTCGGCGAGTTAAGCATTTTGAGTAATTTGCCGATTGGTTTCAGAACGGCTTGCATTGAAATTTACTATTATTTGCCAGACATTAATTGTGGGAAAGAAGTGATTTTCTCGGCTAGTTAATCATTTTGAATTATTTGCCGATTAGTTTCAGAACGTCTTGCATTGAAATTTACTATTTTTTGCCAGACATCCATTGTGGAACAAAAGTGATTTTCTCGGCGAGATAAGCATTTTGAGTAATTTGCCGATTGGTCTCAGAACGTCTTGCATTAAAATTAACTATTTTTTGCCAACCTTTCATTGTGGGATAAAAAGTGATTTTCTCGGCGAGTTCAGCATTTTGAGTAATTTGCCGATTGGTTTCAGAACGGCTTGCATTAAAATTTACTAGTGTTTGCCAGACATTCATTGTGGAAAGAAAGAGATTTTCTCGGCGAGTTAAGCATTTTGAGTAATTTGCCGATTGGTTTCAGAACGTCTTGCATCAAAATGAACTATTTTTTGCCAGCCATTCATTGTGGGAAAAAAGTGATTTTCTCGGCGAGTTAAGTATTTTGAGTAATTTGCCGATTGGTTTCAGAATGGCTTGCATCGAAATTAACTATTTTTGCCAGCCATTCATTTGGGTGGGAAAAAATGATTTTCTCGGCGAGTTACTCATTTTGAGTAATTTGCCGATTGGTTTCAGAACGTCTTGCATCAAAATGAACTATTTTTTGCCAGCCATTCATTGTGGGGAAAAAAGTGACTTTCTCGTCGAGTTAAGCATTTTGAGTAATTTACCGATTGATTTCAGAAGGTCTTGCATTAAAATTTACTATTTTTTCCCAGACATTTATTGTGGAACAAAAGTGATTTTCTCGGCGAGTTAACCATTTTGAGTTATTTGCCGATTGGTTTCAGAACGGCTTGCATTAAAATTTACTAGTGTTTGCCAGACATTCATTGTGGAAAGAAAGAGATTTTCTCGGCGAGTTAAGCATTTTGAGTAATTTGCCGATTGGTTTCAGAACGTCTTGCATCAAAATGAACTATTTTTTGCCAGCCATTCATTGTGGGAAAAAAGTGATTTTCTCGGCGAGTTAAGCATTTTGAGTAATTTACCGATTGATTTCAGAAGGTCTTGCATTAAAATTTACTATTTTTTCCCAGACATTTATTGTGGAAAGAAAGTGATTTTCTCGGCGAGTTAAGCATTTTGAGTAATTTGCCGATTGGTTTCAGAACGGCTTGCATTGAAATTTACTATTATTTGCCAGACATTAATTGTGGGAAAGAAGTGATTTTCTCGGCTAGTTAATCATTTTGAATTATTTGCCGATTAGTTTCAGAACGTCTTGCATTGAAATTTACTATTTTTTGCCAGCCATTCATTGTGGGAAAAAAGTGATTTTCTCGGCGAGTTAAGCATTTTGAGTTATTTGCCGATTGATTTCATAAGGTCTTGCATTAAAATTTACTATTTTTTCCCAGACATTTATTGTGGAAAGGAAGTGATTTTCTCGGCGAGTTAAGCATTTTGAGTAATTTGCCGATTGGTTTCAGAACGGCTTGCATTGAAATGTACTATTTTTTGCCAGACCTTCATTGTGGTAAAGAAGTGATTTTCTCGGCGAGTAAAGCATTTTGAGAAATTTGCCGATTGGTTTCAGAACGGCTTGCATCAAAATTAACTGTTTTTTGCCAAACATTCTTTGTGGGGAAAAAGTGAATTTCTCGGCGAGTAAAGCATTTTGAGTTATTTGCCGATTAGTTTCAGAACGTCTTGCATTGAAATTTACTATTTTTTGCCCGACATTCATTGTGGAACAAAAGTGATTTTCTCGCCGAGTTAAGCATTTTGAGTAATTTGCCGATAGGTTTCAGAACGTCTTGCATCAAAATGAACAATTTTTTGCCAGACATTCATTGTGGGAAAAAAGTGATTTTCTCGGCGAGTTAAGCATTTTGAGTAATTTACCGATTGATTTCAGAAGGTCTTGCATTAAAATTTACTATTTTTTGCCAGACATTTATTGTGGAAAGAAACTGATTTTCTCGGCGAGTTAAGCATTTTGAGTAATTTACCGATTGATTTCAGAACGTCTTGCATTAAAATTAACTATTTTTTGCCAACCTTTCATTGTGGGAAAAAAGTGATTTTCTCGGCGAGTAAAGCATTTTGAGTTATTTGCCGATTAGTTTCAGAACGTCTTGCATTGAAATTTACTATTTTTTGCCCGACATTCATTGTGGAACAAAAGTGATTTTCTCGCCGAGTTAAGCATTTTGAGTAATTTGCCGATAGGTTTCAGAACGTCTTGCATCAAAATGAACTATTTTTTGCCAGACATTCATTGTGGGAAAAAAGTGATTTTCTCGGCGAGTTAAGCATTTTGAGTAATTTGCCGATTGGTTTCAGAACGGCTTGCATTGAAATTTACTATTATTTGCCAGACATTAATTGTGGGAAAGAAGTGATTTTCTCGGCGAGTTAAGCATTTTGCCGATTGGTTTCAGAACGGCTTGCATCAAAATTGACAGTTTTTTGCCAGACATTCATTGTGGGGAAAAAAGTGAATTTCTCGGCGAGTAAAGCATTTTGAGTTATTTGCCGATTAGTTTCAGAACGTCTTGCATTGAAATTTACTATTTTTTGCCAGACATTCATTGTGGAACAAAAGTGATTTTCTCGGCGAGTTAAGCATTTTGAGTAATTTGCCGATTGGTCTCAGAACGTCTTGCATTAAAATTAACTATTTTTGCCAACCTTTCATTGTGGGATAAAAAGTGATTTTCTCGGCGAGTTAAGCATTTTGAGTAATTTGCCGATTGGTTTCAGAACGGCTTGCATTAAAATTTACTAGTGTTTGCCAGACATTCATTGTGGAAAGAAAGAGATTTTCTCGGCGAGTTAAGCATTTTGAGTAATTTGCCGATTGGTTTCAGAACGTCTTGCATCAAAATGAACTATTTTTTGCCAGCCATTCATTGTGGGAAAAAAGTGATTTTCTCGGCGAGTTAAGCATTTTGAGTAATTTACCGATTGATTTCAGAAGGTCTTGCATTAAAATTTACTATTTTTTCCCAGACATTTATTGTGGAAAGAAAGTGATTTTCTCGGCGAGTTAAGCATTTTGAGTAATTTGCCGATTGGTTTCAGAACGGCTTGCATTGAAATGTACTATTTTTTGCCAGACCTTCATTGTGGTAAAGAAGTGATTTTCTCGGCGAGTAAAGCATTTTGAGAAATTTGCCGATTGGTTTCAGAACGGCTTGCATCAAAATTAACTGTTTTTTGCCAAACATTCTTTGTGGGGAAAAAGTGAATTTCTCGGCGAGTAAAGCATTTTGAGTTATTTGCCGATTAGTTTCAGAACGTCTTGCATTGAAATTTACTATTTTTTGCCCGACATTCATTGTGGAACAAAAGTGATTTTCTCGCCGAGTTAAGCATTTTGAGTAATTTGCCGATAGGTTTCAGAACGTCTTGCATCAAAATGAACTATTTTTTGCCAGACATTCATTGTGGGAAAAAAGTGATTTTCTCGGCGAGTTAAGCATTTTGAGTAATTTGCCGATTGGTTTCAGAACGGCTTGCATTGAAATTTACTATTATTTGCCAGACATTAATTGTGGGAAAGAAGTGATTTTCTCGGCTAGTTAATCATTTTGAATTATTTGCCGATTAGTTTCAGAACGTCTTGCATTGAAATTTACTATTTTTTGCCAGCCATTCATTGTGGGAAAAAAGTGATTTTCTCGGCGAGTTAAGCATTTTGAGTTATTTGCCGATTGATTTCATAAGGTCTTGCATTAAAATTTACTATTTTTTCCCAGACATTTATTGTGGAAAGGAAGTGATTTTCTCGGCGAGTTAAGCATTTTGAGTAATTTGCCGATTGGTTTCAGAACGGCTTGCATTGAAATGTACTATTTTTTGCCAGACCTTCATTGTGGTAAAGAAGTGATTTTCTCGGCGAGTAAAGCATTTTGAGAAATTTGCCGATTGGTTTCAGAACGGCTTGCATCAAAATTAACTGTTTTTTGCCAAACATTCTTTGTGGGGAAAAAGTGAATTTCTCGGCGAGTAAAGCATTTTGAGTTATTTGCCGATTAGTTTCAGAACGTCTTGCATTGAAATTTACTATTTTTTGCCCGACATTCATTGTGGAACAAAAGTGATTTTCTCGCCGAGTTAAGCATTTTGAGTAATTTGCCGATAGGTTTCAGAACGTCTTGCATCAAAATGAACAATTTTTTGCCAGACATTCATTGTGGGAAAAAAGTGATTTTCTCGGCGAGTTAAGCATTTTGAGTAATTTACCGATTGATTTCAGAAGGTCTTGCATTAAAATTTACTATTTTTTGCCAGACATTTATTGTGGAAAGAAACTGATTTTCTCGGCGAGTTAAGCATTTTGAGTAATTTACCGATTGATTTCAGAACGTCTTGCATTAAAATTAACTATTTTTTGCCAACCTTTCATTGTGGGAAAAAAGTGATTTTCTCGGCGAGTTAAGCATTTTGAGTAATTCGCCGAATGGTTTCAGAACGGCTTGCATTGAAATTTACTATTATTAGCCGGACATTAATTGTGGGAAAAAAGTGATTTTCTCGGCGAGTTAAGCATTTTGAGTAATTTGCCGATTGGTTTCAGAACGTCTTCCATTAAAATTAACTATTTTTTGCCAACCTTTCATTGTGGGAAAAAAGTGATTGTCTCGGCGAGTTAAGCATTTTGAGTAATTTGCCGATTGGTTTCAGAATGGCTTGCATTGAAATTTACTATTATTTGCCAGACATTAATTGTGGGAAAGAAGTGATTTTCTCGGCGAGTTAAGCATTCTGCCGATTGGTTTCAGAATGGCTTGCATCAAAATTTACAGTTTTTTGCCAGACATTCATTGTGGGAAAAAAGTGATTTTCTCGGCGAGTTAAGCATTTTGAGTAATTTGCCGATTGGTTTCAGAACGGCTTGCATTGAAATTTACTATTATTTGCCAGACATTAATTGTGGGAAAGAAGTGATTTTCTCGGCTAGTTAATCATTTTGAATTATTTGCCGATTAGTTTCAGAACGTCTTGCATTGAAATTTACTATTTTTTGCCAGACATCCATTGTGGAACAAAAGTGATTTTCTCGGCGAGATAAGCATTTTGAGTAATTTGCCGATTGGTCTCAGAACGTCTTGCATTAAAATTAACTATTTTTTGCCAACCTTTCATTGTGGGATAAAAAGTGATTTTCTCGGCGAGTTCAGCATTTTGAGTAATTTGCCGATTGGTTTCAGAACGGCTTGCATTAAAATTTACTAGTGTTTGCCAGACATTCATTGTGGAAAGAAAGAGATTTTCTCGGCGAGTTAAGCATTTTGAGTAATTTGCCGATTGGTTTCAGAACGTCTTGCATCAAAATGAACTATTTTTTGCCAGCCATTCATTGTGGGAAAAAAGTGATTTTCTCGGCGAGTTAAGTATTTTGAGTAATTTGCCGATTGGTTTCAGAACGGCTTGCATCGAAATTAACTATTTTTGCCAGCCATTCATTTGGGTGGGAAAAAATGATTTTCTCGGCGAGTTACTCATTTTGAGTAATTTGCCGATTGGTTTCAGAACGTCTTGCATCAAAATGAACTATTTTTTGCCAGCCATTCATTGTGGGGAAAAAAGTGACTTTCTCGTCGAGTTAAGCATTTTGAGTAATTTACCGATTGATTTCAGAAGGTCTTGCATTAAAATTTACTATTTTTTCCCAGACATTTATTGTGGAACAAAAGTGATTTTCTCGGCGAGTTAACCATTTTGAGTTATTTGCCGATTGGTTTCAGAACGGCTTGCATTAAAATTTACTAGTGTTTGCCAGACATTCATTGTGGAAAGAAAGAGATTTTCTCGGCGAGTTAAGCATTTTGAGTAATTTGCCGATTGGTTTCAGAACGTCTTGCATCAAAATGAACTATTTTTTGCCAGCCATTCATTGTGGGAAAAAAGTGATTTTCTCGGCGAGTTAAGCATTTTGAGTAATTTACCGATTGATTTCAGAAGGTCTTGCATTAAAATTTACTATTTTTTCCCAGACATTTATTGTGGAAAGAAAGTGATTTTCTCGGCGAGTTAAGCATTTTGAGTAATTTGCCGATTGGTTACAGAACGGCTTGCATTGAAATTTACTATTATTTGCCAGACATTAATTGTGGGAAAGAAGTGATTTTCTCGGCTAGTTAATCATTTTGAATTATTTGCCGATTAGTTTCAGAACGTCTTGCATTGAAATTTACTATTTTTTGCCAGCCATTCATTGTGGGAAAAAAGTGATTTTCTCGGCGAGTTAAGCATTTTGAGTTATTTGCCGATTGATTTCATAAGGTCTTGCATTAAAATTTACTATTTTTTCCCAGACATTTATTGTGGAAAGGAAGTGATTTTCTCGGCGAGTTAAGCATTTTGAGTAATTTGCCGATTGGTTTCAGAACGGCTTGCATTGAAATGTACTATTTTTTGCCAGACCTTCATTGTGGTAAAGAAGTGATTTTCTCGGCGAGTAAAGCATTTTGAGAAATTTGCCGATTGGTTTCAGAACGGCTTGCATCAAAATTAACTGTTTTTTGCCAAACATTCTTTGTGGGGAAAAAGTGAATTTCTCGGCGAGTAAAGCATTTTGAGTTATTTGCCGATTAGTTTCAGAACGTCTTGCATTGAAATTTACTATTTTTTGCCCGACATTCATTGTGGAACAAAAGTGATTTTCTCGCCGAGTTAAGCATTTTGAGTAATTTGCCGATAGGTTTCAGAACGTCTTGCATCAAAATGAACAATTTTTTGCCAGACATTCCTTGTGGGAAAAAAGTGATTTTCTCGGCGAGTTAAGCATTTTGAGTAATTTACCGATTGATTTCAGAAGGTCTTGCATTAAAATTTACTATTTTTTGCCAGACATTTATTGTGGAAAGAAACTGATTTTCTCGGCGAGTTAAGCATTTTGAGTAATTTACCGATTGATTTCAGAACGTCTTGCATTAAAATTAACTATTTTTTGCCAACCTTTCATTGTGGGAAAAAAGTGATTTTCTCGGCGAGTTAAGCATTTTGAGTAATTCGCCGAATGGTTTCAGAACGGCTTGCATTGAAATTTACTATTATTAGCCGGACATTAATTGTGGGAAAAAAGTGATTTTCTCGGCGAGTTAAGCATTTTGAGTAATTTGCCGATTGGTTTCAGAACGTCTTCCATTAAAATTAACTATTTTTTGCCAACCTTTCATTGTGGGAAAAAAGTGATTGTCTCGGCGAGTTAAGCATTTTGAGTAATTTGCCGATTGGTTTCAGAATGGCTTGCATTGAAATTTACTATTATTTGCCAGACATTAATTGTGGGAAAGAAGTGATTTTCTCGGCGAGTTAAGCATTCTGCCGATTGGTTTCAGAATGGCTTGCATCAAAATTTACAGTTTTTTGCCAGACATTCATTGTGGGAAAAAAGTGATTTTCTCGGCGAGTTAAGCATTTTGAGTAATTTGCCGATTGGTTTCAGAACGGCTTGCATTGAAATTTACTATTATTTGCCAGACATTAATTGTGGGAAAGAAGTGATTTTCTCGGCTAGTTAATCATTTTGAATTATTTGCCGATTAGTTTCAGAACGTCTTGCATTGAAATTTACTATTTTTTGCCAGACATCCATTGTGGAACAAAAGTGATTTTCTCGGCGAGATAAGCATTTTGAGTAATTTGCCGATTGGTCTCAGAACGTCTTGCATTAAAATTAACTATTTTTTGCCAACCTTTCATTGTGGGATAAAAAGTGATTTTCTCGGCGAGTTCAGCATTTTGAGTAATTTGCCGATTGGTTTCAGAACGGCTTGCATTAAAATTTACTAGTGTTTGCCAGACATTCATTGTGGAAAGAAAGAGATTTTCTCGGCGAGTTAAGCATTTTGAGTAATTTGCCGATTGGTTTCAGAACGTCTTGCATCAAAATGAACTATTTTTTGCCAGCCATTCATTGTGGGAAAAAAGTGATTTTCTCGGCGAGTTAAGTATTTTGAGTAATTTGCCGATTGGTTTCAGAACGGCTTGCATCGAAATTAACTATTTTTGCCAGCCATTCATTTGGGTGGGAAAAAATGATTTTCTCGGCGAGTTACTCATTTTGAGTAATTTGCCGATTGGTTTCAGAACGTCTTGCATCAAAATGAACTATTTTTTGCCAGCCATTCATTGTGGGGAAAAAAGTGACTTTCTCGTCGAGTTAAGCATTTTGAGTAATTTACCGATTGATTTCAGAAGGTCTTGCATTAAAATTTACTATTTTTTCCCAGACATTTATTGTGGAACAAAAGTGATTTTCTCGGCGAGTTAACCATTTTGAGTTATTTGCCGATTGGTTTCAGAACGGCTTGCATTAAAATTTACTAGTGTTTGCCAGACATTCATTGTGGAAAGAAAGAGATTTTCTCGGCGAGTTAAGCATTTTGAGTAATTTGCCGATTGGTTTCAGAACGTCTTGCATCAAAATGAACTATTTTTTGCCAGCCATTCATTGTGGGAAAAAAGTGATTTTCTCGGCGAGTTAAGCATTTTGAGTAATTTACCGATTGATTTCAGAAGGTCTTGCATTAAAATTTACTATTTTTTCCCAGACATTTATTGTGGAAAGAAAGTGATTTTCTCGGCGAGTTAAGCATTTTGAGTAATTTGCCGATTGGTTTCAGAACGGCTTGCATTGAAATGTACTATTTTTTGCCAGACCTTCATTGTGGTAAAGAAGTGATTTTCTCGGCGAGTAAAGCATTTTGAGAAATTTGCCGATTGGTTTCAGAACGGCTTGCATCAAAATTAACTGTTTTTTGCCAAACATTCTTTGTGGGGAAAAAGTGAATTTCTCGGCGAGTAAAGCATTTTGAGTTATTTGCCGATTAGTTTCAGAACGTCTTGCATTGAAATTTACTATTTTTTGCCCGACATTCATTGTGGAACAAAAGTGATTTTCTCGCCGAGTTAAGCATTTTGAGTAATTTGCCGATAGGTTTCAGAACGTCTTGCATCAAAATGAACAATTTTTTGCCAGACATTCATTGTGGGAAAAAAGTGATTTTCTCGGCGAGTTAAGCAGTTTGAGTAATTTACCGATTGATTTCAGAAGGTCTTGCATTAAAATTTACTATTTTTTGCCAGACATTTATTGTGGAAAGAAACTGATTTTCTCGGCGAGTTAAGCATTTTGAGTAATTTACCGATTGATTTCAGAACGTCTTGCATTAAAATTAACTATTTTTTGCCAACCTTTCATTGTGGGAAAAAAGTGATTTTCTCGGCGAGTTAAGCATTTTGAGTAATTCGCCGAATGGTTTCAGAACGGCTTGCATTGAAATTTACTATTATTAGCCGGACATTAATTGTGGGAAAAAGTGATTTTCTCGGCGAGTTAAGCATTTTGAGTAATTTGCCGATTGGTTTCAGAACGTCTTCCATTAAAATTAACTATTTTTTGCCAACCTTTCATTGTGGGAAAAAAGTGATTGTCTCGGCGAGTTAAGCATTTTGAGTAATTTGCCGATTGGTTTCAGAATGGCTTGCATTGAAATTTACTATTATTTGCCAGACATTAATTGTGGGAAAGAAGTGATTTTCTCGGCGAGTTAAGCATTCTGCCGATTGGTTTCAGAATGGCTTGCATCAAAATTTACAGTTTTTTGCCAGACATTCAGTGTGGGGAAAAAAGTGAATTTCTCGTCGAGTAAAGCATTTTGAGTTATTTCCCGATTAGTTTCAGAACGTCTTGCATTGAAATTTACTATTTTTTGCCAGACATTCATTGTGGAACAAAAGTGATTTTCTCGGCTAGTTAATCATTTTGAATTATTTGCCGATTAGTTTCAGAACGTCTTGCATTGAAATTTACTATTTTTTGCCAGACATCCATTGTGGAACAAAAGTGATTTTCTCGGCGAGATAAGCATTTTGAGTAATTTGCCGATTGGTCTCAGAACGTCTTGCATTAAAATTAACTATTTTTTGCCAACCTTTCATTGTGGGATAAAAAGTGATTTTCTCGGCGAGTTCAGCATTTTGAGTAATTTGCCGATTGGTTTCAGAACGGCTTGCATTAAAATTTACTAGTGTTTGCCAGACATTCATTGTGGAAAGAAAGAGATTTTCTCGGCGAGTTAAACATTTTGAGTAATTTGCCGATTGGTTTCAGAACGTCTTGCATCAAAATGAACTATTTTTTGCCAGCCATTCATTGTGGGAAAAAAGTGATTTTCTCGGCGAGTTAAGTATTTTGAGTAATTTGCCGATTGGTTTCAGAACGGCTTGCATCGAAATTAACTATTTTTGCCAGCCATTCATTTGGGTGGGAAAAAATGATTTTCTCGGCGAGTTACTCATTTTGAGTAATTTGCCGATTGGTTTCAGAACGTCTTGCATCAAAATGAACTATTTTTTGCCAGCCATTCATTGTGGGGAAAAAAGTGACTTTCTCGGCGAGTTAAGCATTTTGAGTAATTTACCGATTGATTTCAGAAGGTCTTGCATTAAAATTTACTATTTTTTGCCAGACATTCATTGTGGAAAGAAAGTGATTTTCTCGGCGAGTTAAGCATTTTGAGTAATTTGCCGATTGGTTTCAGAACGGCTTGCATTGAAATGTACTATTTTTTGCCAGACCTTCATTGTGGGAAAAAAGTGATTTTCTCGGCTAGTAAAGCATTTTGAGAAATTTGCCAATTGGTTTCAGAACGTCTTGCATCAAAATGAACTATTTTTTGCCAGACATTCATTGTGGGAAAAAAGTGATTTTCTCGGCGAGTTAAGCATTTTGAGTAATTTGCCGATTGGTTTCAGAACGGCTTGCATTGAAATTTACTATTATTTACCAGACATTAATTGTGGGAAAGAAGTGATTTTCTCGGTGAGTTAAGCATTTTGCCGATTGGTTTCAGAATGGCTTGCATCAAAATTTACAGTTTTTTGCCAGACATTCAGTGTGGGGAAAAAAGTGAATTTCTCGGCGAGTAAAGCATTTTGAGTTATTTCCCGATTAGTTTCAGAACGTCTTGCATTGAAATTTACTATTTTTTGCCAGACATTCATTGTGGAACAAAAGTGATTTTCTCGGCTAGTTAATCATTTTGAATTATTTGCCGATTAGTTTCAGAACGTCTTGCATTGAAATTTACTATTTTTTGCCAGACATCCATTGTGGAACAAAAGTGATTTTCTCGGCGAGATAAGCATTTTGAGTAATTTGCCGATTGGTCTCAGAACGTCTTGCATTAAAATTAACTATTTTTTGCCAACCTTTCATTGTGGGATAAAAAGTGATTTTCTCGGCGAGTTCAGCATTTTGAGTAATTTGCCGATTGGTTTCAGAACGGCTTGCATTAAAATTTACTAGTGTTTGCCAGACATTCATTGTGGAAAGAAAGAGATTTTCTCGGCGAGTTAAGCATTTTGAGTAATTTGCCGATTGGTTTCAGAACGTCTTGCATCAAAATGAACTATTTTTTGCCAGCCATTCATTGTGGGAAAAAAGTGATTTTCTCGGCGAGTTAAGTATTTTGAGTAATTTGCCGATTGGTTTCAGAACGGCTTGCATCGAAATTAACTATTTTTGCCAGCCATTCATTTGGGTGGGAAAAAATGATTTTCTCGGCGAGTTACTCATTTTGAGTAATTTGCCGATTGGTTTCAGAACGTCTTGCATCAAAATGAACTATTTTTTGCCAGCCATTCATTGTGGGGAAAAAAGTGACTTTCTCGGCGTGTTAAGCATTTTGAGTAATTTACCGATTGATTTCAGAAGGTCTTGCATTAAAATTTACTATTTTTTGCCAGACATTCATTGTGGAAAGAAAGTGATTTTCTCGGCGAGTTAAGCATTTTGAGTAATTTGCCGATTGGTTTCAGAACGGCTTGCATTGAAATGTACTATTTTTTGCCAGACCTTCATTGTGGGAAAAAAGTGTATTTCTCGGCGAGTTAAGCATTTTGAGTTATTTGCCGATTGGTTTCAGAACGTCTTCCATTAAAATTAACTATTTTTTGCCAACCTTTCATTGTAGGAAAAAAGTGATTGTCTCGGCGAGTTAAGCATTTTGAGTAATTTGCCGATTGGTTTCACAACGGCTTGCATTGAAATGTACTATTATTTGCCAGACATTAATTGTGGGAAATAAGTGATTTTCTCGGCGAGTTAAGCATTTTGCCGATTGGTTTCAGAACGGCTTGCATCAAAATTAACAGTTTTTTGCCAGACATTCATTGTGGGGAAAAAAGTGAATTTCTCGGCGAGTAAAGCATTTTGAGTTATTTGCCGATTAGTTTCAGAACGTCTTGCATTGAAATTTACTATTTTTTGCCAGACATTCATTGTGGAACAAAAGTGATTTTCTCGGCGAGTTAAGCATTTTGAGTAATTTGCCGATTGGTCTCAGAACGTCTTGCATTAAAATTAACTATTTTTGCCAACCTTTCATTGTGGGATAAAAAGTGATTTTCTCGGCGAGTTAAGCATTTTGAGTAATTTGCCGATTGGTTTCAGAACGGCTTGCATTAAAATTTTCTAGTGTTTGCCAGACATTCATTGTGGAAAGAAAGAGATTTTCTCGGCAAGTTAAGCATTTTGAGTAATTTGCCGATTGGTTTCAGAACGTCTTGCATCAAAATGAACTATTTTTTGCCAGCCATTCATTGTGGGAAAAAAGTGATTTTCTCGGCGAGTTAAGCATTTTGAGTTATTTGCCGATTGATTTCAGAAGGTCTTGCATTAAAATTTACTATTTTTTCCCAGACATTTATTGTGGAAAGGAAGTGATTTTCTCGGCGAGTTAAGCATTTTGAGTAATTTGCCGATTGGTTTCAGAACGGCTTGCATTGAAATGTACTATTTTTTGCCAGACCTTCATTGTGGTAAAGAAGTGATTTTCTCGGCGAGTAAAGCATTTTGAGAAATTTGCCGATTAGTTTCAGAACGGCTTGCATCAAAATTAACTGTTTGTTGCCAAACATTCTTTGTGGGGAAAAAGTGAATTTCTCGGCGAGTAAAGCATTTTGAGTTATTTGCCGATTAGTTTCAGAACGTCTTGCATTGAAATTTACTATTTTTTGCCCGACATTCATTGTGGAACAAAAGTGATTTTCTCGCCGAGTTAAGCATTTTGAGTAATTTGCCGATAGGTTTCAGAACGTCTTGCATCAAAATGAACAATTTTTTGCCAGACATTCATTGTGGGAAAAAAGTGATTTTCTCGGCGAGTTAAGCATTTTGAGTAATTTACCGATTGATTTCAGAAGGTCTTGCATTAAAATTTACTATTTTTTGCCAGACATTTATTGTGGAAAGAAACTGATTTTCTCGGCGAGTTAAGCATTTTGAGTAATTTACCGATTGATTTCAGAACGTCTTGCATTAAAATTAACTATTTTTTGCCAACCTTTCATTGTGGGAAAAAAGTGATTTTCTCGGCGAGTTAAGCATTTTGAGTAATTCGCCGAATGGTTTCAGAACGGCTTGCATTGAAATTTACTATTATTAGCCGGACATTAATTGTGGGAAAAAAGTGATTTTCTCGGCGAGTTAAGCATTTTGAGTAATTTGCCGATTGGTTTCAGAACGTCTTCCATTAAAATTAACTATTTTTTGCCAACCTTTCATTGTGGGAAAAAAGTGATTGTCTCGGCGAGTTAAGCATTTTGAGTAATTTGCCGATTGGTTTCAGAATGGCTTGCATTGAAATTTACTATTATTTGCCAGACATTAATTGTGGGAAAGAAGTGATTTTCTCGGCGAGTTAAGCATTCTGCCGATTGGTTTCAGAATGGCTTGCATCAAAATTTACAGTTTTTTGCCAGACATTCAGTGTGGGGAAAAAAGTGAATTTCTCGGCGAGTAAAGCATTTTGAGTTATTTCCCGATTAGTTTCAGAACGTCTTGCATTGAAATTTACTATTTTTTGCCAGACATTCATTGTGGAACAAAAGTGATTTTCTCGGCTAGATTAATCATTTTGAATTATTTGCCGATTAGTTTCAGAACGTCTTGCATTGAAATTTACTATTTTTTGCCAGACATTCATTGTGGAACAAAAGTGATTTTCTCGGCGAGTTAACCATTTTGAGTTATTTGCCGATTGGTTTCAGAACGTCTTCCATTAAAATTAACTATTTTTTGCCAACCTTTCATTGTAGGAAAAAAGTGATTGTCTCGGCGAGTTAAGCATTTTGAGTAATTTGCCGATTGGTTTCAGAATGGCTTGCATTGAAATTTACTATTATTTGCCAGACATTAATTGTGGGAAATAAGTGATTTTCTCGGCGAGTTAAGCATTTTGCCGATTGGTTTCAGAACGGCTTTCATCAAAATTAACAGTTTTTTGCCAGACATTCATTGTGGGGAAAAAAGTGAATTTCTCGGCGAGTAAAGCATTTTGAGTTATTTGCCGATTAGTTTCAGAACGTCTTGCATTGAAATTTACTATTTTTTGCCAGACATTCATTGTGGAACAAAAGTGATTTTCTCGGCGAGTTAAGCATTTTGAGTAATTTGCCGATTGGTCTCAGAACGTCTTGCATTAAAATTAACTATTTTTGCCAACCTTTCATTGTGGGATAAAAAGTGATTTTCTCGGCGAGTTAAGCATTTTGAGTAATTTGCCGATTGGTTTCAGAACGGCTTGCATTAAAATTTACTAGTGTTTGCCAGACATTCATTGTGGAAAGAAAGAGATTTTCTCGGCGAGTTAAGCATTTTGAGTAATTTGCCGATTGGTTTCAGAACGTCTTGCATCAAAATGAACTATTTTTTGCCAGCCATTCATTGTGGGAAAAAAGTGATTTTCTCGGCGAGTTAAGCATTTTGAGTAATTTACCGATTGATTTCAGAAGGTCTTGCATTAAAATTTACTATTTTTTCCCAGACATTTATTGTGGAAAGAAAGTGATTTTCTCGGCGAGTTAAGCATTTTGAGTAATTTGCCGATTGGTTTCAGAACGGCTTGCATTGAAATGTACTATTTTTTGCCAGACCTTCATTGTGGTAAAGAAGTGATTTTCTCGGCGAGTAAAGCATTTTGAGAAATTTGCCGATTGGTTTCAGAACGGCTTGCATCAAAATTAACTGTTTTTTGCCAAACATTCTTTGTGGGGAAAAAGTGAATTTCTCGGCGAGTAAAGCATTTTGAGTTATTTGCCGATTAGTTTCAGAACGTCTTGCATTGAAATTTACTATTTTTTGCCCGACATTCATTGTGGAACAAAAGTGATTTTCTCGCCGAGTTAAGCATTTTGAGTAATTTGCCGATAGGTTTCAGAACGTCTTGCATCAAAATGAACAATTTTTTGCCAGACATTCATTGTGGGAAAAAAGTGATTTTCTCGGCGAGTTAAGCATTTTGAGTAATTTACCGATTGAGTTCAGAAGGTCTTGCATTAAAATTTACTATTTTTTGCCAGACATTTATTGTGGAAAGAAAGTGATTTTCTCGGCGAGTTAAGCATTTTGAGTAATTTGCCGATTGGTTTCAGAACGGCTTGCATTGAAATTTACTATTTTTTGCCAGACATTCATTGTGGAACAAAAGTGATTTTCTCGGCTAGTTAAGCATTTTGAATTATTTGCCGATTAGTTTCAGAACGTCTTGCATTGAAATTTACTATTTTTCGTCAGACATTCATTGTGGAACAAAAGTGATTTTCTCGGCGAGTTAAGCATTTTGAGTAATTTGCCGATTGGTTTCTGAACGTCTTGCATCAGAATGAACTATTTTTTGCCAGCCATTCATTGTGGGAAAAAAGAGATTTTCTCGGCGGGTTAAGCATTTTGCCGATTGGTTTCAGAACGGCTTGCATCAAAATTAACTTTTTTTGCCAGCCATTCATCGTGGGAAAAAAGTGATTTTCTCGGCTAGTCAAGCATTTTGAGTAATTTGCCGATTGGTTTCAGAACGTCTTGCATCAAAATGAACAATTTTTTGCCAGACATTCATTGTGGGAAAATAGTGATTTTCTCGGCGAGTTAAGCATTTTGAGTAATTTACCGATTGATTTCAGAACGTCTTGCATTAAAATTAACTATTTTTTGCCAACCTTTCATTGTGGGAAAAAAGTGATTGTCTCGGCGAGTTAAGCATTTTGAGTAATTTGCCGATTGGTTTCAGAATGGCTTGCATTGAAATTTACTATTATTTGCCAGACATTAATTGTGGGAAAGAAGTGATTTTCTCGGCGAGTTAAGCATTTTGCCGATTGGTTTCAGAATGGCTTGCATCAAAATTTACAGTTTTTTGCCAGACATTCAGTGTGGGAAAAAAGTGAATTTCTCGGCGAGTAAAGCATTTTGAGTTATTTCCCGATTAGTTTCAGAACGTCTTGCATTGAAATTTACTATTTTTTGCCAGACATTCATTGTGGAACAAAAGTGATTTTATCGGCTAGTTAAGCATTTTGAATTATTTGCCGATTAGTTTCAGAACGTCTTGCATTGAAATTTACTATTTTTTGCCAGACATTCATTGCGGAACAAAAGTGATTTTCTCGGCGAGTTAAGCATTTTGAGTATTTTGCCGATTGGTCTCAGAATGTCTTGCATTAAAATTAACTATTTTTTGCCAACCTTTCATTGTGGGATAAAAAGTGATTTTCTCGGCGAGTTAAGCATTCTGAGTAATTTGCCGATTGGTTTCAGAACGGCTTGCATTAAAATTTACTAGTGTTTGCCAGACATTCATTGTGGGAAAAAAGTGATTTTCTCGGCGAGTTAAGCATTTTGAGTAATTTGCCGATTGGTTTCAGAACGGCTTGCATTGAAATTTACTATTATTTGCCAGACATTAATTGTGGGAAAGAAGTGATTTTCTCGGCGAGTTAAGCATTTTGCCGATTGGTTTCAGAATGGCTTGCATCAAAATTTACAGTTTTTTGCCAGACATTCAGTGTGGGGAAAAAAGTGAATTTCTCGGCGAGTAAAGCATTTTGAGTTATTTCCCGATTAGTTTCAGAACGTCTTGCATTGAAATTTACTATTTTTTGCCAGACATTCATTGTGGAACAAAAGTGATTTTCTCGGCTAGTTAATCATTTTGAATTATTTGCCGATTAGTTTCAGAACGTCTTGCATTGAAATTTACTATTTTTTGCCAGACATCCATTGTGGAACAAAAGTGATTTTCTCGGCGAGATAAGCATTTTGAGTAATTTGCCGATTGGTCTCAGAACGTCTTGCATTAAAATTAACTATTTTTTGCCAACCTTTCATTGTGGGATAAAAAGTGATTTTCTCGGCGAGTTCAGCATTTTGAGTAATTTGCCGATTGGTTTCAGAACGGCTTGCATTAAAATTTACTAGTGTTTGCCAGACATTCATTGTGGAAAGAAAGAGATTTTCTCGGCGAGTTAAGCATTTTGAGTAATTTGCCGATTGGTTTCAGAACGTCTTGCATCAAAATGAACTATTTTTTGCCAGCCATTCATTGTGGGAAAAAAGTGATTTTCTCGGCGAGTTAAGTATTTTGAGTAATTTGCCGATTGGTTTCAGAACGGCTTGCATCGAAATTAACTATTTTTGCCAGCCATTCATTTGGGTGGGAAAAAATGATTTTCTCGGCGAGTTACTCATTTTGAGTAATTTGCCGATTGGTTTCAGAACGTCTTGCATCAAAATGAACTATTTTTTGCCAGCCATTCATTGTGGGGAAAAAAGTGACTTTCTCGGCGAGTTAAGCATTTTGAGTAATTTACCGATTGATTTCAGAAGGTCTTGCATTAAAATTTACTATTTTTTGCCAGACATTCATTGTGGAAAGAAAGTGATTTTCTCGGCGAGTTAAGCATTTTGAGTAATTTGCCGATTGGTTTCAGAACGGCTTGCATTGAAATGTACTATTTTTTGCCAGACCTTCATTGTGGGAAAAAAGTGTATTTCTCGGCGAGTTAAGCATTTTGAGTTATTTGCCGATTGGTTTCAGAACGTCTTCCATTAAAATTAACTATTTTTTGCCAACCTTTCATTGTAGGAAAAAAGTGATTGTCTCGGCGAGTTAAGCATTTTGAGTAATTTGCCGATTGGTTTCACAACGGCTTGCATTGAAATGTACTATTATTTGCCAGACATTAATTGTGGGAAATAAGTGATTTTCTCGGCGAGTTAAGCATTTTGCCGATTGGTTTCAGAACGGCTTGCATCAAAATTAACAGTTTTTTGCCAGACATTCATTGTGGGGAAAAAAGTGAATTTCTCGGCGAGTAAAGCATTTTGAGTTATTTGCCGATTAGTTTCAGAACGTCTTGCATTGAAATTTACTATTTTTTGCCAGACATTCATTGTGGAACAAAAGTGATTTTCTCGGCGAGTTAAGCATTTTGAGTAATTTGCCGATTGGTCTCAGAACGTCTTGCATTAAAATTAACTATTTTTGCCAACCTTTCATTGTGGGATAAAAAGTGATTTTCTCGGCGAGTTAAGCATTTTGAGTAATTTGCCGATTGGTTTCAGAACGGCTTGCATTAAAATTTTCTAGTGTTTGCCAGACATTCATTGTGGAAAGAAAGAGATTTTCTCGGCGAGTTAAGCATTTTGAGTAATTTGCCGATTGGTTTCAGAACGTCTTGCATCAAAATGAACTATTTTTTGCCAGCCATTCATTGTGGGAAAAAAGTGATTTTCTCGGCGAGTTAAGCATTTTGAGTTATTTGCCGATTGATTTCAGAAGGTCTTGCATTAAAATTTACTATTTTTTCCCAGACATTTATTGTGGAAAGGAAGTGATTTTCTCGGCGAGTTAAGCATTTTGAGTAATTTGCCGATTGGTTTCAGAACGGCTTGCATTGAAATGTACTATTTTTTGCCAGACCTTCATTGTGGTAAAGAAGTGGTTTTCTCGGCGAGTAAAGCATTTTGAGAAATTTGCCGATTGGTTTCAGAACGGCTTGCATCAAAATTAACTGTTTGTTGCCAAACATTCTTTGTGGGGAAAAAGTGAATTTCTCGGCGAGTAAAGCATTTTGAGTTATTTGCCGATTAGTTTCAGAACGTCTTGCATTGAAATTTACTATTTTTTGCCCGACATTCATTGTGGAACAAAAGTGATTTTCTCGCCGAGTTAAGCATTTTGAGTAATTTGCCGATAGGTTTCAGAACGTCTTGCATCAAAATGAACAATTTTTTGCCAGACATTCATTGTGGGAAAAAAGTGATTTTCTCGGCGAGTTAAGCATTTTGAGTAATTTACCGATTGATTTCAGAAGGTCTTGCATTAAAATTTACTATTTTTTGCCAGACATTTATTGTGGAAAGAAACTGATTTTCTCGGCGAGTTAAGCATTTTGAGTAATTTACCGATTGATTTCAGAACGTCTTGCATTAAAATTAACTATTTTTTGCCAACCTTTCATTGTGGGAAAAAAGTGATTTTCTCGGCGAGTTAAGCATTTTGAGTAATTCGCCGAATGGTTTCAGAACGGCTTGCATTGAAATTTACTATTATTAGCCGGACATTAATTGTGGGAAAAAAGTGATTTTCTCGGCGAGTTAAGCATTTTGAGTAATTTGCCGATTGGTTTCAGAACGTCTTCCATTAAAATTAACTATTTTTTGCCAACCTTTCATTGTGGGAAAAAAGTGATTGTCTCGGCGAGTTAAGCATTTTGAGTAATTTGCCGATTGGTTTCAGAATGGCTTGCATTGAAATTTACTATTATTTGCCAGACATTAATTGTGGGAAAGAAGTGATTTTCTCGGCGAGTTAAGCATTCTGCCGATTGGTTTCAGAATGGCTTGCATCAAAATTTACAGTTTTTTGCCAGACATTCAGTGTGGGGAAAAAAGTGAATTTCTCGGCGAGTAAAGCATTTTGAGTTATTTCCCGATTAGTTTCAGAACGTCTTGCATTGAAATTTACTATTTTTTGCCAGACATTCATTGTGGAACAAAAGTGATTTTCTCGGCTAGATTAATCATTTTGAATTATTTGCCGATTAGTTTCAGAACGTCTTGCATTGAAATTTACTATTTTTTGCCAGACATTCATTGTGGAACAAAAGTGATTTTCTCGGCGAGTTAACCATTTTGAGTTATTTGCCGATTGGTTTCAGAACGTCTTCCATTAAAATTAACTATTTTTTGCCAACCTTTCATTGTAGGAAAAAAGTGATTGTCTCGGCGAGTTAAGCATTTTGAGTAATTTGCCGATTGGTTTCAGAATGGCTTGCATTGAAATTTACTATTATTTGCCAGACATTAATTGTGGGAAATAAGTGATTTTCTCGGCGAGTTAAGCATTTTGCCGATTGGTTTCAGAACGGCTTTCATCAAAATTAACAGTTTTTTGCCAGACATTCATTGTGGGGAAAAAAGTGAATTTCTCGGCGAGTAAAGCATTTTGAGTTATTTGCCGATTAGTTTCAGAACGTCTTGCATTAAAATTTACTAGTGTTTGCCAGACATTCATTGTGGAAAGAAAGAGATTTTCTCGGCGAGTTAAGCATTTTGAGTAATTTGCCGATTGGTTTCAGAACGTCTTGCATCAAAATGAACTATTTTTTGCCAGCCATTCATTGTGGGAAAAAAGTGATTTTCTCGGCGAGTTAAGCATTTTGAGTAATTTACCGATTGATTTCAGAAGGTCTTGCATTAAAATTTACTATTTTTTCCCAGACATTTATTGTGGAAAGAAAGTGATTTTCTCGGCGAGTTAAGCATTTTGAGTAATTTGCCGATTGGTTTCAGAACGGCTTGCATTGAAATGTACTATTTTTTGCCAGACCTTCATTGTGGTAAAGAAGTGATTTTCTCGGCGAGTAAAGCATTTTGAGAAATTTGCCGATTGGTTTCAGAACGGCTTGCATCAAAATTAACTGTTTTTTGCCAAACATTCTTTGTGGGGAAAAAGTGAATTTCTCGGCGAGTAAAGCATTTTGAGTTATTTGCCGATTAGTTTCAGAACGTCTTGCATTGAAATTTACTATTTTTTGCCCGACATTCATTGTGGAACAAAAGTGATTTTCTCGCCGAGTTAAGCATTTTGAGTAATTTGCCGATAGGTTTCAGAACGTCTTGCATCAAAATGAACAATTTTTTGCCAGACATTCATTGTGGGAAAAAAGTGATTTTCTCGGCGAGTTAAGCATTTTGAGTAATTTACCGATTGAGTTCAGAAGGTCGTGCATTAAAATTTACTATTTTTTGCCAGACATTTATTGTGGAAAGAAAGTGATTTTCTCGGCGAGTTAAGCATTTTGAGTAATTTGCCGATTGGTTTCAGAACGGCTTGCATTGAAATTTACTATTTTTTGCCAGACATTCATTGTGGAACAAAAGTGATTTTCTCGGCTAGTTAAGCATTTTGAATTATTTGCCGATTAGTTTCAGAACGTCTTGCATTGAAATTTACTATTTTTCGTCAGACATTCATTGTGGAACAAAAGTGATTTTCTCGGCGAGTTAAGCATTTTGAGTAATTTGCCGATTGGTTTCTGAACGTCTTGCATCAGAATGAACTATTTTTTGCCAGCCATTCATTGTGGGAAAAAAGAGATTTTCTCGGCGGGTTAAGCATTTTGCCGATTGGTTTCAGAACGGCTTGCATCAAAATTAACTTTTTTTGCCAGCCATTCATCGTGGGAAAAAAGTGATTTTCTCGGCTAGTCAAGCATTTTGAGTAATTTGCCGATTGGTTTCAGAACGTCTTGCATCAAAATGAACAATTTTTTGCCAGACATTCATTGTGGGAAAATAGTGATTTTCTCGGCGAGTTAAGCATTTTGAGTAATTTACCGATTGATTTCAGAACGTCTTGCATTAAAATTAACTATTTTTTGCCAACCTTTCATTGTGGGAAAAAAGTGATTTTCTCGGCGAGTTAAGCATTTTGAGTAATTCGCCGAATGGTTTCAGAACGGCTTGCATTGAAATTTACTATTATTAGCCGGACATTAATTGTGGGAAAAAAGTGATTTTCTCGGCGAGTTAACCATTTTGAGTAATTTGCCGATTGGTTTCAGAACGTCTTCCATTAAAATTAACTATTTTTTGCCAACCTTTCATTGTGGGAAAAAAGTGATTGTCTCGGCGAGTTAAGCATTTTGAGTAATTTGCCGATTGGTTTCAGAATGGCTTGCATTGAAATTTACTATTATTTGCCAGACATTAATTGTGGGAAAGAAGTGATTTTCTCGGCGAGTTAAGCATTTTGCCGATTGGTTTCAGAATGGCTTGCATCAAAATTTACAGTTTTTTGCCAGACATTCAGTGTGGGAAAGAAGTGAATTTCTCGGCGAGTAAAGCATTTTGAGTTATTTCCCGATTAGTTTCAGAACGTCTTGCATTGAAATTTACTATTTTTTGCCAGACATTCATTGTGGAACAAAAGTGATTTTATCGGCTAGTTAAGCATTTTGAATTATTTGCCGATTAGTTTCAGAACGTCTTGCATTGAAATTTACTATTTTTTGCCAGACATTCATTGCGGAACAAAAGTGATTTTCTCGGCGAGTTAAGCATTTTGAGTATTTTGCCGATTGGTCTCAGAATGTCTTGCATTAAAATTAACTATTTTTTGCCAACCTTTCATTGTGGGATAAAAAGTGGTTTTCTCGGCGAGTTAAGCATTCTGAGTAATTTGCCGATTGGTTTCAGAACGGCTTGCATTAAAATTTACTAGTGTTTGCCAGACATTCATTGTGGGAAAAAAGTGATTTTCTCGGCGAGTTAAGCATTTTGAGTAATTTGCCGATTGGTTTCAGAACGGCTTGCATTGAAATTTACTATTATTTGCCAGACATTAATTGTGGGAAAGAAGTGATTTTCTCGGCGAGTTAAGCATTTTGCCGATTGGTTTCAGAATGGCTTGCATCAAAATTTACAGTTTTTTGCCAGACATTCAGTGTGGGGAAAAAAGTGAATTTCTCGGCGAGTAAAGCATTTTGAGTTATTTCCCGATTAGTTTCAGAACGTCTTGCATTGAAATTTACTATTTTTTGCCTGACATTCATTGTGGAACAAAAGTGATTTTCTCGGCTAGTTAATCATTTTGAATTATTTGCCGATTAGTTTCAGAACGTCTTGCATTGAAATTTACTATTTTTTGCCAGACATCCATTGTGGAACAAAAGTGATTTTCTCGGCGAGATAAGCATTTTGAGTAATTTGCCGATTGGTCTCAGAACGTCTTGCATTAAAATTAACTATTTTTTGCCAACCTTTCATTGTGGGATAAAAAGTGATTTTCTCGGCGAGTTAAGCATTTTGAGTAATTTACCGATTGATTTCAGAAGGTCTTGCATTAAAATTTACTATTTTTTGCCAGACATTCATTGTGGAAAGAAAGTGATTTTCTCGGCGAGTTAAGCATTTTGAGTAATTTGCCGATTGGTTTCAGAACGGCTTGCATTGAAATGTACTATTTTTTGCCAGACCTTCATTGTGGGAAAAAAGTGTATTTCTCGGCGAGTTAAGCATTTTGAGTTATTTGCCGATTGGTTTCAGAACGTCTTCCATTAAAATTAACTATTTTTTGCCAACCTTTCATTGTAGGAAAAAAGTGATTGTCTCGGCGAGTTAAGCATTTTGAGTAATTTGCCGATTGGTTTCACAACGGCTTGCATTGAAATGTACTATTATTTGCCAGACATTAATTGTGGGAAATAAGTGATTTTCTCGGCGAGTTAAGCATTTTGCCGATTGGTTTCAGAACGGCTTGCATCAAAATTAACAGTTTTTTGCCAGACATTCATTGTGGGGAAAAAAGTGAATTTCTCGGCGAGTAAAGCATTTTGAGTTATTTGCCGATTAGTTTCAGAACGTCTTGCATTGAAATTTACTATTTTTTGCCAGACATTCATTGTGGAACAAAAGTGATTTTCTCGGCGAGTTAAGCATTTTGAGTAATTTGCCGATTGGTCTCAGAACGTCTTGCATTAAAATTAACTATTTTTGCCAACCTTTCATTGTGGGATAAAAAGTGATTTTCTCGGCGAGTTAAGCATTTTGAGTAATTTGCCGATTGGTTTCAGAACGGCTTGCATTAAAATTTTCTAGTGTTTGCCAGACATTCATTGTGGAAAGAAAGAGATTTTCTCGGCGAGTTAAGCATTTTGAGTAATTTGCCGATTGGTTTCAGAACGTCTTGCATCAAAATGAACTATTTTTTGCCAGCCATTCATTGTGGGAAAAAAGTGATTTTCTCGGCGAGTTAAGCATTTTGAGTTATTTGCCGATTGATTTCAGAAGGTCTTGCATTAAAATTTACTATTTTTTCCCAGACATTTATTGTGGAAAGGAAGTGATTTTCTCGGCGAGTTAAGCATTTTGAGTAATTTGCCGATTGGTTTCAGAACGGCTTGCATTGAAATGTACTATTTTTTGCCAGACCTTCATTGTGGTAAAGAAGTGATTTTCTCGGCGAGTAAAGCATTTTGAGAAATTTGCCGATTGGTTTCAGAACGGCTTGCATCAAAATTAACTGTTTGTTGCCAAACATTCTTTGTGGGGAAAAAGTGAATTTCTCGGCGAGTAAAGCATTTTGAGTTATTTGCCGATTTGTTTCAGAACGTCTTGCATTGAAATTTACTATTTTTTGCCCGACATTCATTGTGGAACAAAAGTGATTTTCTCGCCGAGTTAAGCATTTTGAGTAATTTGCCGATAGGTTTCAGAACGTCTTGCATCAAAATGAACAATTTTTTGCCAGACATTTATTGTGGAAAGAAACTGATTTTCTCGGCGAGTTAAGCATTTTGAGTAATTTACCGATTGATTTCAGAACGTCTTGCATTAAAATTAACTATTTTTTGCCAACCTTTCATTGTGGGAAAAAAGTGATTTTCTCGGCGAGTTAAGCATTTTGAGTAATTCGCCGAATGGTTTCAGAACGGCTTGCATTGAAATTTACTATTATTAGCCGGACATTAATTGTGGGAAAAAAGTGATTTTCTCGGCGAGTTAAGCATTTTGAGTAATTTGCCGATTGGTTTCAGAACGTCTTCCATTAAAATTAACTATTTTTTGCCAACCTTTCATTGTGGGAAAAAAGTGATTGTCTCGGCGAGTTAAGCATTTTGAGTAATTTGCCGATTGGTTTCAGAATGGCTTGCATTGAAATTTACTATTATTTGCCAGACATTAATTGTGGGAAAGAAGTGATTTTCTCGGCGAGTTAAGCATTCTGCCGATTGGTTTCAGAATGGCTTGCATCAAAATTTACAGTTTTTTGCCAGACATTCAGTGTGGGGAAAAAAGTGAATTTCTCGGCGAGTAAAGCATTTTGAGTTATTTCCCGATTAGTTTCAGAACGTCTTGCATTGAAATTTACTATTTTTTGCCAGACATTCATTGTGGAACAAAAGTGATTTTCTCGGCTAGATTAATCATTTTGAATTATTTGCCGATTAGTTTCAGAACGTCTTGCATTGAAATTTACTATTTTTTGCCAGACATTCATTGTGGAACAAAAGTGATTTTCTCGGCGAGTTAACCATTTTGAGTTATTTGCCGATTGGTTTCAGAACGTCTTCCATTAAAATTAACTATTTTTTGCCAACCTTTCATTGTAGGAAAAAAGTGATTGTCTCGGCGAGTTAAGCATTTTGAGTAATTTGCCGATTGGTTTCAGAATGGCTTGCATTGAAATTTACTATTATTTGCCAGACATTAATTGTGGGAAATAAGTGATTTTCTCGGCGAGTTAAGCATTTTGCCGATTGGTTTCAGAACGGCTTTCATCAAAATTAACAGTTTTTTGCCAGACATTCATTGTGGGGAAAAAAGTGAATTTCTCGGCGAGTAAAGCATTTTGAGTTATTTGCCGATTAGTTTCAGAACGTCTTGCATTAAAATTTACTAGTGTTTGCCAGACATTCATTGTGGAAAGAAAGAGATTTTCTCGGCGAGTTAAGCATTTTGAGTAATTTGCCGATTGGTTTCAGAACGTCTTGCATCAAAATGAACTATTTTTTGCCAGCCATTCATTGTGGGAAAAAAGTGATTTTCTCGGCGAGTTAAGCATTTTGAGTAATTTACCGATTGATTTCAGAAGGTCTTGCATTAAAATTTACTATTTTTTCCCAGACATTTATTGTGGAAAGAAAGTGATTTTCTCGGCGAGTTAAGCATTTTGAGTAATTTGCCGATTGGTTTCAGAACGGCTTGCATTGAAATGTACTATTTTTTGCCAGACCTTCATTGTGGTAAAGAAGTGATTTTCTCGGCGAGTAAAGCATTTTGAGAAATTTGCCGATTGGTTTCAGAACGGCTTGCATCAAAATTAACTGTTTTTTGCCAAACATTCTTTGTGGGGAAAAAGTGAATTTCTCGGCGAGTAAAGCATTTTGAGTTATTTGCCGATTAGTTTCAGAACGTCTTGCATTGAAATTTACTATTTTTTGCCCGACATTCATTGTGGAACAAAAGTGATTTTCTCGCCGAGTTAAGCATTTTGAGTAATTTGCCGATAGGTTTCAGAACGTCTTGCATCAAAATGAACAATTTTTTGCCAGACATTCATTGTGGGAAAAAAGTGATTTTCTCGGCGAGTTAAGCATTTTGAGTAATTTACCGATTGAGTTCAGAAGGTCTTGCATTAAAATTTACTATTTTTTGCCAGACATTTATTGTGGAAAGAAAGTGATTTTCTCGGCGAGTTAAGCATTTTGAGTAATTTGCCGATTGGTTTCAGAACGGCTTGCATTGAAATTTACTATTTTTTGCCAGACATTCATTGTGGAACAAAAGTGATTTTCTCGGCTAGTTAAGCATTTTGAATTATTTGCCGATTAGTTTCAGAACGTCTTGCATTGAAATTTACTATTTTTCGTCAGACATTCATTGTGGAACAAAAGTGATTTTCTCGGCGAGTTAAGCATTTTGAGTAATTTGCCGATTGGTTTCTGAACGTCTTGCATCAGAATGAACTATTTTTTGCCAGCCATTCATTGTGGGAAAAAAGAGATTTTCTCGGCGGGTTAAGCATTTTGCCGATTGGTTTCAGAACGGCTTGCATCAAAATTAACTTTTTTTGCCAGCCATTCATCGTGGGAAAAAAGTGATTTTCTCGGCTAGTCAAGCATTTTGAGTAATTTGCCGATTGGTTTCAGAACGTCTTGCATCAAAATGAACAATTTTTTGCCAGACATTCATTGTGGGAAAATAGTGATTTTCTCGGCGAGTTAAGCATTTTGAGTAATTTACCGATTGATTTCAGAACGTCTTGCATTAAAATTAACTATTTTTTGCCAACCTTTCATTGTGGGAAAAAAGTGATTTTCTCGGCGAGTTAAGCATTTTGAGTAATTCGCCGAATGGTTTCAGAACGGCTTGCATTGAAATTTACTATTATTAGCCGGACATTAATTGTGGGAAAAAAGTGATTTTCTCGGCGAGTTAACCATTTTGAGTAATTTGCCGATTGGTTTCAGAACGTCTTCCATTAAAATTAACTATTTTTTGCCAACCTTTCATTGTGGGAAAAAAGTGATTGTCTCGGCGAGTTAAGCATTTTGAGTAATTTGCCGATTGGTTTCAGAATGGCTTGCATTGAAATTTACTATTATTTGCCAGACATTAATTGTGGGAAAGAAGTGATTTTCTCGGCGAGTTAAGCATTTTGCCGATTGGTTTCAGAATGGCTTGCATCAAAATTTACAGTTTTTTGCCAGACATTCAGTGTGGGAAAAAAGTGAATTTCTCGGCGAGTAAAGCATTTTGAGTTATTTCCCGATTAGTTTCAGAACGTCTTGCATTGAAATTTACTATTTTTTGCCAGACATTCATTGTGGAACAAAAGTGATTTTCTCGGCTAGTTAATCATTTTGAATTATTTGCCGATTAGTTTCAGAACGTCTTGCATTGAAATTTACTATTTTTTGCCAGACATTCATTGCGGAACAAAAGTGATTTTCTCGGCGAGTTAAGCATTTTGAGTATTTTGCCGATTGGTCTCAGAATGTCTTGCATTAAAATTAACTATTTTTTGCCAACCTTTCATTGTGGGATAAAAAGTGGTTTTCTCGGCGAGTTAAGCATTCTGAGTAATTTGCCGATTGGTTTCAGAACGGCTTGCATTAAAATTTACTAGTGTTTGCCAGACATTCATTGTGGGAAAAAAGTGATTTTCTCGGCGAGTTAAGCATTTTGAGTAATTTGCCGATTGGTTTCAGAACGGCTTGCATTGAAATTTACTATTATTTGCCAGACATTAATTGTGGGAAAGAAGTGATTTTCTCGGCGAGTTAAGCATTTTGCCGATTGGTTTCAGAATGGCTTGCATCAAAATTTACAGTTTTTTGCCAGACATTCAGTGTGGGGAAAAAAGTGAATTTCTCGGCGAGTAAAGCATTTTGAGTTATTTCCCGATTAGTTTCAGAACGTCTTGCATTGAAATTTACTATTTTTTGCCAGACATTCATTGTGGAACAAAAGTGATTTTCTCGGCTAGTTAATCATTTTGAATTATTTGCCGATTAGTTTCAGAACGTCTTGCATTGAAATTTACTATTTTTTGCCAGACATCCATTGTGGAACAAAAGTGATTTTCTCGGCGAGATAAGCATTTTGAGTAATTTGCCGATTGGTCTCAGAACGTCTTGCATTAAAATTAACTATTTTTTGCCAACCTTTCATTGTGGGATAAAAAGTGATTTTCTCGGCGAGTTCAGCATTTTGAGTAATTTGCCGATTGGTTTCAGAACGGCTTGCATCGAAATTAACTATTTTTGCCAGCCATTCATTTGGGTGGGAAAAAATGATTTTCTCGGCGAGTTACTCATTTTGAGTAATTTGCCGATTGGTTTCAGAACGTCTTGCATCAAAATGAACTATTTTTTGCCAGCCATTCATTGTGGGGAAAAAAGTGACTTTCTCGGCGAGTTAAGCATTTTGAGTAATTTACCGATTGATTTCAGAAGGTCTTGCATTAAAATTTACTATTTTTTGCCAGACATTCATTGTGGAAAGAAAGTGATTTTCTCGGCGAGTTAAGCATTTTGAGTAATTTGCCGATTGGTTTCAGAACGGCTTGCATTGAAATGTACTATTTTTTGCCAGACCTTCATTGTGGGAAAAAAGTGTATTTCTCGGCGAGTTAAGCATTTTGAGTTATTTGCCGATTGGTTTCAGAACGTCTTCCATTAAAATTAACTATTTTTTGCCAACCTTTCATTGTAGGAAAAAAGTGATTGTCTCGGCGAGTTAAGCATTTTGAGTAATTTGCCGATTGGTTTCACAACGGCTTGCATTGAAATGTACTATTATTTGCCAGACATTAATTGTGGGAAATAAGTGATTTTCTCGGCGAGTTAAGCATTTTGCCGATTGGTTTCAGAACGGCTTGCATCAAAATTAACAGTTTTTTGCCAGACATTCATTGTGGGGAAAAAAGTGAATTTCTCGGCGAGTAAAGCATTTTGAGTTATTTGCCGATTAGTTTCAGAACGTCTTGCATTGAAATTTACTATTTTTTGCCAGACATTCATTGTGGAACAAAAGTGATTTTCTCGGCGAGTTAAGCATTTTGAATAATTTGCCGATTGGTTTCAGAACGTCTTGCATTAAAATTTACTAGTGTTTGCCAGACATTCATTGTGGAAAGAAAGAGATTTTCTCGGCGAGTTAAGCATTGTGAGTAATTTGCCGATTGGTTTCAGAACGTCTTGCATCAAAATGAACTATTTTTTGCCAGCCATTCATTGTGGGAAAAAAGTGATTTTCTCGGCGAGTTAAGCATTTTGAGTTATTTGCCGATTGATTTCAGAAGGTCTTGCATTAAAATTTACTATTTTTTCCCAGACATTTATTGTGGAAAGGAAGTGATTTTCTCGGCGAGTTAAGCATTTTGAGTAATTTGCCGATTGGTTTCAGAACGGCTTGCATTGAAATGTACTATTTTTTGCCAGACCTTCATTGTGGTAAAGAAGTGATTTTCTCGGCGAGTAAAGCATTTTGAGAAATTTGCCGATTGGTTTCAGAACGGCTTGCATCAAAATTAACTGTTTGTTGCCAAACATTCTTTGTGGGGAAAAAGTGAATTTCTCGGCGAGTAAAGCATTTTGAGTTATTTGCCGATTAGTTTCAGAACGTCTTGCATTGAAATTTACTATTTTTTGCCCGACATTCATTGTGGAACAAAAGTGATTTTCTCGCCGAGTTAAGCATTTTGAGTAATTTGCCGATAGGTTTCAGAACGTCTTGCATCAAAATGAAAAATTTTTTGCCAGACATTCATTGTGGGAAAAAAGTGATTTTCTCGGCGAGTTAAGCATTTTGAGTAATTTACCGATTGATTTCAGAAGGTCTTGCATTAAAATTTACTATTTTTTGCCAGACATTTATTGTGGAAAGAAACTGATTTTCTCGGCGAGTTAAGCATTTTGAGTAATTCGCCGAATGGTTTCAGAACGGCTTGCATTGAAATTTACTATTATTAGCCGGACATTAATTGTGGGAAAAAAGTGATTTTCTCGGCGAGTTAAGCATTTTGAGTAATTTGCCGATTGGTTTCAGAACGTCTTCCATTAAAATTAACTATTTTTTGCCAACCTTTCATTGTGGGAAAAAAGTGATTGTCTCGGCGAGTTAAGCATTTTGAGTAATTTGCCGATTGGTTTCAGAATGGCTTGCATTGAAATTTACTATTATTTGCCAGACATTAATTGTGGGAAAGAAGTGATTTTCTCGGCGAGTTAAGCATTCTGCCGATTGGTTTCAGAATGGCTTGCATCAAAATTTACAGTTTTTTGCCAGACATTCAGTGTGGGGAAAAAAGTGAATTTCTCCGCGAGTAAAGCATTTTGAGTTATTTCCCGATTAGTTTCAGAACGTCTTGCATTGAAATTTACTATTTTTTGCCAGACATTCATTGTGGAACAAAAGTGATTTTCTCGGCTAGTTAATCATTTTGAATTATTTGCCGATTAGTTTCAGAACGTCTTGCATTGAAATTTACTATTTTTTGCCAGACATTCATTGTGGAACAAAAGTGATTTTCTCGGCGAGTTAACCATTTTGAGTTATTTGCCGATTGGTTTCAGAACGTCTTCCATTAAAATTAACTATTTTTTGCCAACCTTTCATTGTAGGAAAAAAGTGATTGTCTCGGCGAGTTAAGCATTTTGAGTAATTTGCCGATTGGTTTCAGAATGGCTTGCATTGAAATTTACTATTATTTGCCAGACATTAATTGTGGGAAATAAGTGATTTTCTCGGCGAGTTAAGCATTTTGCCGATTGGTTTCAGAACGGCTTTCATCAAAATTAACAGTTTTTTGCCAGACATTCATTGTGGGGAAAAAAGTGAATTTCTCGGCGAGTAAAGCATTTTGAGTTATTTGCCGATTAGTTTCAGAACGTCTTGCATTGAAATTTACTATTTTTTGCCAGACATTCATTGTGGAACAAAAGTGATTTTCTCGGCGAGTTAAGCATTTTGAGTAATTTGCCGATTGGTCTCAGAACGTCTTGCATCAAAATGAACTATTTTTTGCCAGCCATTCATTGTGGGAAAAAAGTGATTTTCTCGGCGAGTTAAGTATTTTGAGTAATTTGCCGATTGGTTTCAGAACGGCTTGCATCGAAATTAACTATTTTTGCCAGCCATTCATTTGGGTGGGAAAAAATGATTTTCTCGGCGAGTTACTCATTTTGAGTAATTTGCCGATTGGTTTCAGAACGTCTTGCATCAAAATGAACTATTTTTTGCCAGCCATTCATTGTGGGGAAAAAAGTGACTTTCTCGGCGAGTTAAGCATTTTGAGTAATTTACCGATTGATTTCAGAAGGTCTTGCATTAAAATTTACTATTTTTTGCCAGACATTCATTGTGGAAAGAAAGTGATTTTCTCGGCGAGTTAAGCATTTTGAGTAATTTGCCGATTGGTTTCAGAACGGCTTGCATTGAAATGTACTATTTTTTGCCAGACCTTCATTGTGGGAAAAAAGTGTATTTCTCGGCGAGTTAAGCATTTTGAGTTATTTGCCGATTGGTTTCAGAACGTCTTCCATTAAAATTAACTATTTTTTGCCAACCTTTCATTGTAGGAAAAAAGTGATTGTCTCGGCGAGTTAAGCATTTTGAGTAATTTGCCGATTGGTTTCACAACGGCTTGCATTGAAATGTACTATTATTTGCCAGACATTAATTGTGGGAAATAAGTGATTTTCTCGGCGAGTTAAGCATTTTGCCGATTGGTTTCAGAACGGCTTGCATCAAAATTAACAGTTTTTTGCCAGACATTCATTGTGGGGAAAAAAGTGAATTTCTCGGCGAGTAAAGCATTTTGAGTTATTTGCCGATTAGTTTCAGAACGTCTTGCATTGAAATTTACTATTTTTTGCCAGACATTCATTGTGGAACAAAAGTGATTTTCTCGGCGAGTTAAGCATTTTGAATAATTTGCCGATTGGTTTCAGAACGTCTTGCATTAAAATTTACTAGTGTTTGCCAGACATTCATTGTGGAAAGAAAGAGATTTTCTCGGCGAGTTAAGCATTGTGAGTAATTTGCCGATTGGTTTCAGAACGTCTTGCATCAAAATGAACTATTTTTTGCCAGCCATTCATTGTGGGAAAAAAGTGATTTTCTCGGCGAGTTAAGCATTTTGAGTTATTTGCCGATTGATTTCAGAAGGTCTTGCATTAAAATTTACTATTTTTTCCCAGACATTTATTGTGGAAAGGAAGTGATTTTCTCGGCGAGTTAAGCATTTTGAGTAATTTGCCGATTGGTTTCAGAACGGCTTGCATTGAAATGTACTATTTTTTGCCAGACCTTCATTGTGGTAAAGAAGTGATTTTCTCGGCGAGTAAAGCATTTTGAGAAATTTGCCGATTGGTTTCAGAACGGCTTGCATCAAAATTAACTGTTTGTTGCCAAACATTCTTTGTGGGGAAAAAGTGAATTTCTCGGCGAGTAAAGCATTTTGAGTTATTTGCCGATTAGTTTCAGAACGTCTTGCATTGAAATTTACTATTTTTTGCCCGACATTCATTGTGGAACAAAAGTGATTTTCTCGGCGAGTTAAGCATTTTGAGTAATTCGCCGAATGGTTTCAGAACGGCTTGCATTGAAATTTACTATTATTAGCCGGACATTAATTGTGGGAAAAAAGTGATTTTCTCGGCGAGTTAAGCATTTTGAGTAATTTGCCGATTGGTTTCAGAACGTCTTCCATTAAAATTAACTATTTTTTGCCAACCTTTCATTGTGGGAAAAAAGTGATTGTCTCGGCGAGTTAAGCATTTTGAGTAATTTGCCGATTGGTTTCAGAATGGCTTGCATTGAAATTTACTATTATTTGCCAGACATTAATTGTGGGAAAGAAGTGATTTTCTCGGCGAGTTAAGCATTCTGCCGATTGGTTTCAGAATGGCTTGCATCAAAATTTACAGTTTTTTGCCAGACATTCAGTGTGGGGAAAAAAGTGAATTTCTCCGCGAGTAAAGCATTTTGAGTTATTTCCCGATTAGTTTCAGAACGTCTTGCATTGAAATTTACTATTTTTTGCCAGACATTCATTGTGGAACAAAAGTGATTTTCTCGGCTAGTTAATCATTTTGAATTATTTGCCGATTAGTTTCAGAACGTCTTGCATTGAAATTTACTATTTTTTGCCAGACATTCATTGTGGAACAAAAGTGATTTTCTCGGCGAGTTAACCATTTTGAGTTATTTGCCGATTGGTTTCAGAACGTCTTCCATTAAAATTAACTATTTTTTGCCAACCTTTCATTGTAGGAAAAAAGTGATTGTCTCGGCGAGTTAAGCATTTTGAGTAATTTGCCGATTGGTTTCAGAATGGCTTGCATTGAAATTTACTATTATTTGCCAGACATTAATTGTGGGAAATAAGTGATTTTCTCGGCGAGTTAAGCATTTTGCCGATTGGTTTCAGAACGGCTTTCATCAAAATTAACAGTTTTTTGCCAGACATTCATTGTGGGGAAAAAAGTGAATTTCTCGGCGAGTAAAGCATTTTGAGTTATTTGCCGATTAGTTTCAGAACGTCTTGCATTGAAATTTACTATTTTTTGCCAGACATTCATTGTGGAACAAAAGTGATTTTCTCGGCGAGTTAAGCATTTTGAGTAATTTGCCGATTGGTCTCAGAACGTCTTGCATTAAAATTAACTATTTTTGCCAACCTTTCATTGTGGGATAAAAAGTGATTTTCTCGGCGAGTTAAGCATTTTGAGTAATTTGCCGATTGGTTTCAGAACGGCTTGCATTAATATTTACTAGTGTTTGCCAGACATTCATTGTGGAAAGAAAGAGATTTTCTCGGCGAGTTAAGCATTTTGAGTAATTTGCCGATTGGTTTCAGAACGTCTTGCATCAAAATGAACTATTTTTTGCCAGCCATTCATTGTGGGAAAAAAGTGATTTTCTCGGCGAGTTAAGCATTTTGAGTAATTTACCGATTGATTTCAGAAGGTCTTGCATTAAAATTTACTATTTTTTCCCAGACATTTATTGTGGAAAGAAAGTGATTTTCTCGGCGAGTTAAGCATTTTGAGTAATTTGCCGATTGGTTTCAGAACGGCTTGCATTGAAATGTACTATTTTTTGCCAGACCTTCATTGTGGTAAAGAAGTGATTTTCTCGGCGAGTAAAGCATTTTGAGAAATTTGCCGATTGGTTTCAGAACGGCTTGCATCAAAATTAACTGTTTTTTGCCAAACATTCTTTGTGGGGAAAAAGTGAATTTCTCGGCGAGTAAAGCATTTTGAGTTATTTGCCGATTAGTTTCAGAACGTCTTGCATTGAAATTTACTATTTTTTGCCCGACATTCATTGTGGAACAAAAGTGATTTTCTCGCCGAGTTAAGCATTTTGAGTAATTTGCCGATAGGTTTCAGAACGTCTTGCATCAAAATGAACAATTTTTTGCCAGACATTCATTGTGGGAAAAAAGTGATTTTCTCGGCGAATTAAGCATTTTGAGTAATTTACCGATTGAGTTCAGAAGGTCTTGCATTAAAATTTACTATTTTTTGCCAGACATTTATTGTGGAAAGAAAGTGATTTTCTCGGCGAGTTAAGCATTTTGAGTAATTTGCCGATTGGTTTCAGAACGGCTTGCATTGAAATTTACTATTTTTTGCCAGACATTCATTGTGGAACAAAAGTGATTTTCTCGGCTAGTTAAGCATTTTGAATTATTTGCCGATTAGTTTCAGAACGTCTTGCATTGAAATTTACTATTTTTCGTCAGACATTCATTGTGGAACAAAAGTGATTTTCTCGGCGAGTTAAGCATTTTGAGTAATTTGCCGATTGGTTTCAGAACGTCTTGCATCAGAATGAACTATTTTTTGCCAGCCATTCATTGTGGGAAAAAAGAGATTTTCTCGGCGGGTTAAGCATTTTGCCGATTGGTTTCAGAACGGCTTGCATCAAAATTAACTTTTTTTGCCAGCCATTCATCGTGGGAAAAAAGTGATTTTCTCGGCTAGTCAAGCATTTTGAGGAATTTGCCGATTGGTTTCAGAACGTCTTGCATCAAAATGAACAATTTTTTGCCAGACATTCATTGTGGGAAAATAGTGATTTTCTCGGCGAGTTAAGCATTTTGAGTAATTTACCGATTGATTTCAGAACGTCTTCCATTAAAATTAACTATTTTTTGCCAACCTTTCATTGTGGGAAAAAAGTGATTGTCTCGGCGAGTTAAGCATTTTGAGTAATTTGCCGATTGGTTTCAGAATGGCTTGCATTGAAATTTACTATTATTTGCCAGACATTCATTGTGGAAAGAAAGAGATTTTCTCGGCGAGTTAAGCATTTTGAGTAATTTGCCGATAGGTTTCAGTACGTCTTGCATCAAAATGAACAATTTTTTGCCAGACATTCATTGTGGGAAAAAAGTGATTTTCTCGGCGAGTTAAGCATTTTGAGTAATTTACCGATTGATTTCAGAAGGTCTTGCATTAAAATTTACTATTTTTTGCCAGACATTCATTGTGGAAAGAAAGTGATTTTCTCGGCGAGTTAAGCATTTTGAGTAATTTGCCGATTGGTTTCAGAACGGCTTGCATTGAAATGTACTATTTTTTGCCAGACCTTCATTGTGGGAAAGAAGTGATTTTCTCGGCGAGTTAAGCATTTTGCCGATTGGTTTCAGAACGGCTTGCATCAAAATTAACAGTTTTTTGCCAGACATTCATTGTGGGAAAAAAGTGAATTTCTCGGCGAGTAAAGCATTTTGAGTTATTTGCCGATTAGTTTCAGAACGTCTTGCATTGAAATTTACTATTTTTTGCCAGACATTCATTGTGGAACAAAAGTGATTTTCTCGGCTAGTTAAGCATTTTGAATTATTTGCCGATTAGTTTCAGAACGTCTTGCATTGAAATTTACTATTTTTTGCCAGACATTCATTGTGGAACAAAAGTGATTTTCTCGGCGAGTTAAGCATTTTGAGTAATTTGCCGATTGGTCTCAGAACGTCTTGCATTAAAATTAACTATTTTTGTCAACCTTTCATTGTGGGATAAAAAGTGATTTTCTCGGCGAGTTAAGCAGTTTGAGTAATTTGCCGATTGGTTTCAGAACGGCTTGCATTAAAATTTACTAGTGTTTGCCAGACATTCATTGTGGAAAGAAAGAGATTTTCTCGGCGAGTTAAGCATTTTGAGTAATTTACCGATTGATTTCAGAACGTCTTGCATTGAAATTTACTATTTTTTGCCAGACATTCATTGTGGAACAAAAGTGATTTTCTCGGCTAGTTAATCATTTTGAATTATTTGCCGATTAGTTTCAGAACGTCTTGCATTGAAATTTACTATTTTTTGCCAGACATTCATTGTGGAACAAAAGTGATTTTCTCGGCGAGTTAACCATTTTGAGTTATTTGCCGATTGGTTTCAGAACGTCTTCCATTAAAATTAACTATTTTTTGCCAACCTTTCATTGTAGGAAAAAAGTGATTGTCTCGGCGAGTTAAGCATTTTGAGTAATTTGCCGATTGGTTTCAGAATGGCTTGCATTGAAATTTACTATTATTTGCCAGACATTAATTGTGGGAAATAAGTGATTTTCTCGGCGAGTTAAGCATTTTGCCGATTGGTTTCAGAACGGCTTTCATCAAAATTAACAGTTTTTTGCCAGACATTCATTGTGGGGAAAAAAGTGAATTTCTCGGCGAGTAAAGCATTTTGAGTTATTTGCCGATTAGTTTCAGAACGTCTTGCATTGAAATTTACTATTTTTTGCCAGACATTCATTGTGGAACAAAAGTGATTTTCTCGGCGAGTTAAGCATTTTGAGTAATTTGCCGATTGGTCTCAGAACGTCTTGCATTAAAATTAACTATTTTTGCCAACCTTTCATTGTGGGATAAAAAGTGATTTTCTCGGCGAGTTAAGCATTTTGAGTAATTTGCCGATTGGTTTCAGAACGGCTTGCATTAATATTTACTAGTGTTTGCCAGACATTCATTGTGGAAAGAAAGAGATTTTCTCGGCGAGTTAAGCATTTTGAGTAATTTGCCGATTGGTTTCAGAACGTCTTGCATCAAAATGAACTATTTTTTGCCAGCCATTCATTGTGGGAAAAAAGTGATTTTCTCGGCGAGTTAAGCATTTTGAGTAATTTACCGATTGATTTCAGAAGGTCTTGCATTAAAATTTACTATTTTTTCCCAGACATTTATTGTGGAAAGAAAGTGATTTTCTCGGCGAGTTAAGCATTTTGAGTAATTTGCCGATTGGTTTCAGAACGGCTTGCATTGAAATGTACTATTTTTTGCCAGACCTTCATTGTGGTAAAGAAGTGATTTTCTCGGCGAGTAAAGCATTTTGAGAAATTTGCCGATTGGTTTCAGAACGGCTTGCATCAAAATTAACTGTTTTTTGCCAAACATTCTTTGTGGGGAAAAAGTGAATTTCTCGGCGAGTAAAGCATTTTGAGTTATTTGCCGATTAGTTTCAGAACGTCTTGCATTGAAATTTACTATTTTTTGCCCGACATTCATTGTGGAACAAAAGTGATTTTCTCGCCGAGTTAAGCATTTTGAGTAATTTGCCGATAGGTTTCAGAACGTCTTGCATCAAAATGAACAATTTTTTGCCAGACATTCATTGTGGGAAAAAAGTGATTTTCTCGGCGAATTAAGCATTTTGAGTAATTTACCGATTGAGTTCAGAAGGTCTTGCATTAAAATTTACTATTTTTTGCCAGACATTTATTGTGGAAAGAAAGTGATTTTCTCGGCGAGTTAAGCATTTTGAGTAATTTGCCGATTGGTTTCAGAACGGCTTGCATTGAAATTTACTATTTTTTGCCAGACATTCATTGTGGAACAAAAGTGATTTTCTCGGCTAGTTAAGCATTTTGAATTATTTGCCGATTAGTTTCAGAACGTCTTGCATTGAAATTTACTATTTTTCGTCAGACATTCATTGTGGAACAAAAGTGATTTTCTCGGCGAGTTAAGCATTTTGAGTAATTTGCCGATTGGTTTCAGAACGTCTTGCATCAGAATGAACTATTTTTTGCCAGCCATTCATTGTGGGAAAAAAGAGATTTTCTCGGCGGGTTAAGCATTTTGCCGATTGGTTTCAGAACGGCTTGCATCAAAATTAACTTTTTTTGCCAGCCATTCATCGTGGGAAAAAAGTGATTTTCTCGGCTAGTCAAGCATTTTGAGGAATTTGCCGATTGGTTTCAGAACGTCTTGCATCAAAATGAACAATTTTTTGCCAGACATTCATTGTGGGAAAATAGTGATTTTCTCGGCGAGTTAAGCATTTTGAGTAATTTACCGATTGATTTCAGAACGTCTTCCATTAAAATTAACTATTTTTTGCCAACCTTTCATTGTGGGAAAAAAGTGATTGTCTCGGCGAGTTAAGCATTTTGAGTAATTTGCCGATTGGTTTCAGAATGGCTTGCATTGAAATTTACTATTATTTGCCAGACATTCATTGTGGAAAGAAAGAGATTTTCTCGGCGAGTTAAGCATTTTGAGTAATTTGCCGATAGGTTTCAGTACGTCTTGCATCAAAATGAACAATTTTTTGCCAGACATTCATTGTGGGAAAAAAGTGATTTTCTCGGCGAGTTAAGCATTTTGAGTAATTTACCGATTGATTTCAGAAGGTCTTGCATTAAAATTTACTATTTTTTGCCAGACATTCATTGTGGAAAGAAAGTGATTTTCTCGGCGAGTTAAGCATTTTGAGTAATTTGCCGATTGGTTTCAGAACGGCTTGCATTGAAATGTACTATTTTTTGCCAGACCTTCATTGTGGGAAAGAAGTGATTTTCTCGGCGAGTTAAGCATTTTGCCGATTGGTTTCAGAACGGCTTGCATCAAAATTAACAGTTTTTTGCCAGACATTCATTGTGGGAAAAAAGTGAATTTCTCGGCGAGTAAAGCATTTTGAGTTATTTGCCGATTAGTTTCAGAACGTCTTGCATTGAAATTTACTATTTTTTGCCAGACATTCATTGTGGAACAAAAGTGATTTTCTCGGCTAGTTAAGCATTTTGAATTATTTGCCGATTAGTTTCAGAACGTCTTGCATTGAAATTTACTATTTTTTGCCAGACATTCATTGTGGAACAAAAGTGATTTTCTCGGCGAGTTAAGCATTTTGAGTAATTTGCCGATTGGTCTCAGAACGTCTTGCATTAAAATTAACTATTTTTGTCAACCTTTCATTGTGGGATAAAAAGTGATTTTCTCGGCGAGTTAAGCAGTTTGAGTAATTTGCCGATTGGTTTCAGAACGGCTTGCATTAAAATTTACTAGTGTTTGCCAGACATTCATTGTGGAAAGAAAGAGATTTTCTCGGCGAGTTAAGCATTTTGAGTAATTTGCCGATTGGTTTCAGAACGTCTTGCATCAAAATGAACTATTTTTTGCCAGCCATTCATTGTGGGAAAAAAGTGATTTTCTCGGCGAGTTAAGCATTTTGAGTAATTTGCCGATTGGTTTCAGAACGGCTTGCATTAAAATTGACTATTTTTTGCTAGACATTCATTGTGGAAAAAAGTGATTTTCTCGGCTAGTTAAGCATTTTGAGTAATTTGCCGATTGGTTTCAGAACGGCTTGCATCGAAATTACCTATTTTTGCTAGCCAATTATTTGAGTGGGAAAAAATGATTTTGTCGGCGAGTTAAGCATTTTGAGTAATTTGCCGATAGGTTTCAGTACGTCTTGCATCAAAATGAACTATTTTTTGCCAGCCATTCATTGTGGAACAAAAGTGATTTTCTCAGCAAGTTAAGCATTTTGAGTAATTTGCCGATTGGTTTCAGAACGGCTTGCATTAAAATTTGCTATTTTTTGCCAGACATTCGTTGTGGAAAGAAAGTGATTTTCTCGGCTATTTAAGCATTTTGAGTAATTTGCCGATTGGTTTCAGAACGGCTTGCATCAAAATTAACTTTTTTTGCCAGACATTCATTGTGGGGAAAAAGTGATTTTCTCGGCTAGTTAAGCATTTTGAGTAATTTGCCGATCGGTTTCAGAACGGCTTGCATTAAAATGAACTATTTTTTGCCAGCCATTCATTGTGGGAAAAAAGTGATTTTCTCGGCGAGTTAAGCATTTTGAGTAATTTGCCGATTGGTTTCAGAACGTCTTGCATTAAAATTAACTATTTTTTGCCAACCTTTCATTGTGGGAAAAAAGTGGTTTTCTCGGCGAGTTAAGCATTTTGAGTAATTTGCCGATTGGTTTCAGAACGTCTTTCATTGAAATTTACTATTATTTGCCAGACATTAATTGTGGGAAAAAAGTGATTTTCTCGGCGAGTTAAGCATTTTGAGTAATTTGCCGATTGGTTTCAGAACGGCTTGCATTAAAATTGACTATTTTTTGCTAGACATTCATTGTGGAAAAAAGTGATTTTCTCGGCTAGTTAAGCATTTTGAGTAATTTGCCGATTGGTTTCAGAACGGCTTGCATTAAAATTTACTATTTTTTGCCAGCCATTCATTGTGGGGAAAAAGTGATTTTCTCGGCTCGTTAAGCATTTTGAGTAATTTGCCGATTGGTTTAGGAACGTCTTGCATCAAAATGAACTATTTTTTGCCAGCCATTCATTGTGGGGAAAAAAGTGATTTTCTCGGCGAGTTAGGCATTTTGAGTAATTTGCCGATTGGTTTCAGAACGTCTTGCATTAAAATTTACTATTTTTGCCAGACATTCATTGTGTAAAGAAAGTGGTTTTCTCGGCGTGTGAAGCATTTTGAGTAACTTGCCGATTGGTTTCAGATCGTCTTGCACTGAAATTAACATTTTTTTGCCAATCATTCATTGTGGGAAAAAAGTGATTTTCTCGGCGACTGAAGCATTTTGTGTAATTTGCCGATAGGTTTCAGAAGGTCTTGCATCAAAATGAACTATTTTTTGCCAGCCATTCATTGTGAAACAAAAGTGATTTTCTCAGCGAGTTAAGCATTTTGAGTAATTTGCCGATTGGTTTCAGAACGTCTTGCATTAAAATTTACTATTTTTGCCAGACATTCATTGTGGATAGAAAGTGGTTTTCTCGGCTAGTCAAGCATTTTGAGTAATTTGCCGATTGGTTTCAGAACGTCTTGCATCAAAATGAACTATTTTTTGCCAGCCATTCATTGTGGGAAAAAAGTGATTTTCTTGGCGAGTTAGGCATTTTGAGTAATTTGCCGATTGGTTTCAGAACGGCTTGCATTAAAATTTGCTATTTTTTGCCAGACATTCGTTGTGGAAAGAAAGTGATTTTCTCGGCTATTTAAGCATTTTGAGTAATTTGCCGATTGGTTTCAGAACGGCTTGCATCAAAATTAACTTTTTTTGCCAGACATTCATTGTGGGAAAAAAGTGATTTTCTCGGCTAGTTAAGCATTTTGAGTAATTTGCCGATTGGTTTCAGAACGGCTTGCATTAAAATTTACTATTTTTTGCCAGCCATTCATTGTGGGGAAAAAGTGATTTTCTCGGCTAGTTAAGCATTTTGAGTAATTTGCCGATTGGTTTCAGAACGTCTTACATCAAAGTGAACTATTTTTTGCCAGTCATTCATCGTGGGAAAAAAGTGATTTTCTCGGCTAGTCAAGCATTTTGAGTAATTTGCCGATTGGTTTCAGAACGTCTTGCATCAAAATGAACTATTTTTTGCCAGCCATTCATTGTGGGAAAAAAGTGATTTTCTTGGCGAGTTAGGCATTTTGAGTAATTTGCCGATTGGTTTCAGAACGTCTTGCATTAAAATTTACTATTTTTGCCAGACATTCATTGTGGATAGAAAGTGGTTTTCTCGGCGTGTTAAGCATTTTGAGTAACTTGCCGATTGGCTTCAGATCGTCTTGCATTGAAATTAACATTTTTTTGCCAACCATTCATTGTGGGAAAAAAGTGATTTTCTCGGCGAGTTAAGCATTTTGAGTAATTTGCCGATAGGTTTCAGAACGTCTTGCATCAAAATGAACTATTTATTGCCAGCCATTCATTGTGGAACAAAAGTGATTTTCCAGCGAGTTAAGCATTTTGAGTAATTTGCCGATTGGTTTCAGAACGGCTTGCATTAAAATTTGCTATCTTTTGCCAGACATTCATTGTGGAAAGAAAGTGATTTTCTCGGCTATTTAAGCATTTTGAGTAATTTGCCGATTGGTTTCAGAACGGCTTGCATCGAAATTACCTATTTTTGCCAGCCATTCATTTGGCTGGGAAAAAATGATTTTGTCGGCGAGTTAAGCATTTTGAGTAATTTGCCGATTGGTTTCAGAACGGCTTGCATCGAAATGAACTATTTTTTGCCAGCCATTCATTGTGGGAAAAAAGTGATTTTCTCAGCAAGTTAAGCATTTTGAGTAATTTGCCGATTGGTTTCAGAACGGCTTGCATTAAAATTTGCTATTTTTTGCCAGACATTCGTTGTGGAAAGAAAGTGATTTTCTCGGCTATTTAAGCATTTTGAGTAATTTGCCGATTGGTTTCAGAACGGCTTGCATTAAAATGAACTATTTTTTGCCAGCCATTCATTGTGGGAAAAAAGTGATTTTCTCGGCTAGTTCAGCATTTTGAGTAATTTGCCGATTGGTTTCAGAACGTCTTGCATCAAAATGAACTATTTTTTGCCAGCCATTCCTTGTGGGGAAAAAAGTGATTTTCTCGGCTAGTTTAGCATTTTGAGTAATTTGCCGATTGATTTCAGAACGTCTTGCATTAGAATTTACTATTTTTGCCAGACATTCATTGTGGAAAGAAAGTGATTTTCTCGGCGAGTTAAGCATTTTGAGTAATTTGCCGATTGGTTTCAGAACGTCTTGCATGAAAATTAACTATTTTTTGCCAACCTTTCATTGTGGGAAAAAAGTGGTTTTCTCGGCGAGTTAAGCATTTTGAGTAATTTGCCGATTGGTTTCAGAACGTCTTTCATTGAAATTTACTATTATTTGCCAGACATTAATTGTGGGAAACAAGTGATTTTCTCGGCGAGTTAAGCATTTTGAGTAATTTGCCGATTGGTTTCAGAACGGCTTGCATTAAAATTGACTATTTTTGCTAGACATTCATTGTGGAAAGAAGTGATTTTCTCGGCTAGTTAAGCATTTTGCCGATTGGTTTCAGAACGGCTTTCATCAAAATTAACAGTTTTTTGCCAGACATTCATTGTCGGGAAAAAATTGAATTTCTCGGCGAGTAAAGCATTTTGAGTTATTTGCCGATTAGTTTCAGAACGTCTTGCATTGAAATTTACTATTTTTTGCCAGACATTCATTGTGGAACAAAAGTGATTTTCTCGGCGAGTTAAGCATTTTGAGTAATTTGCCGATTGGTCTCAGAACGTCTTGCATTAAAATTAACTATTTTTGCCAACCTTTCATTGTGGGATAAAAAGTGATTTTCTCGGCGAGTTAAGCATTTTGAGTAATTTGCCGATTGGTTTCAGAACGGCTTGCATTAAAATTTACTAGTGTTTGCCAGACATTCATTGTGGAAAGAAAGAGATTTTCTCGGCGAGTTAAGCATTTTGAGTAATTTGCCGATTGGTTTCAGAACGTCTTGCATCAAAATGAACTATTTTTTGCCAGCCATTCATTGTGGGAAAAAAGTGATTTTCTCGGCGAGTTAAGCATTTTGAGTAATTTACCGATTGATTTCAGAAGGTCTTGCATTAAAATTTACTATTTTTTCCCAGACATTTATTGTGGAAAGAAAGTGATTTTCTCGGCGAGTTAAGCATTTTGAGTAATTTGCCGATTGGTTTCAGAACGGCTTGCATTGAAATGTACTATTTTTTGCCAGACCTTCATTGTGGTAAAGAAGTGATTTTCTCGGCGAGTAAAGCATTTTGAGAAATTTGCCGATTGGTTTCAGAACGGCTTGCATCAAAATTAACTGTTTTTTGCCAAACATTCTTTGTGGGGAAAAAGTGAATTTCTCGGCGAGTAAAGCATTTTGAGTTATTTGCCGATTAGTTTCAGAACGTCTTGCATTGAAATTTACTATTTTTTGCCCGACATTCATTGTGGAACAAAAGTGATTTTCTCGCCGAGTTAAGTATTTTGAGTAATTTGCCGATAGGTTTCAGAACGTCTTGCATCAAAATGAACAATTTTTTGCCAGACATTCATTGTGGGAAAAAAGTGATTTTCTCGGCGAATTAAGCATTTTGAGTAATTTACCGATTGAGTTCAGAATGTCTTGCATTTAAATTTACTATTTTTTGCCAGACATTTATTGTGGAAAGAAAGTGATTTTCTCGGCGAGTTAAGCATTTTGAGTAATTTGCCGATTGGTTTCAGAACGGCTTGCATTGAAATTTACTATTTTTTGCCAGACATTCATTGTGGAACAAAAGTGATTTTCTCGGCTAGTTAAGCATTTTGAATTATTTGCCGATTAGTTTCAGAACGTCTTGCATTGAAATTTACTATTTTTCGTCAGACATTCATTGTGGAACAAAAGTGATTTTCTCGGCGAGTTAAGCATTTTGAGTAATTTGCCGATTGGTTTCAGAACGTCTTGCATCAGAATGAACTATTTTTTGCCAGCCATTCATTGTGGGAAAAAAGAGATTTTCTCGGCGGGTTAAGCATTTTGCCGATTGGTTTCAGAACGGCTTGCATCAAAATTAACTTTTTTTGCCAGCCATTCATCGTGGGAAAAAAGTGATTTTCTCGGCTAGTCAAGCATTTTGAGTAATTTGCCGATTGGTTTCAGAACGTCTTGCATCAAAATGAACAATTTTTTGCCAGACATTCATTGTGGGAAAATAGTGATTTTCTCGGCGAGTTAAGCATTTTGAGTAATTTACCGATTGATTTCAGAACGTCTTGCATTAAAATTAACTATTTTTTGCCAACCTTTCATTGTGGGAAAAAAGTGATTTTCTCGGCGAGTTAAGCATTTTGAGTAATTCGCCGAATGGTTTCAGAACGGCTTGCATTGAAATTTACTATTATTAGCCGGACATTAATTGTGGGAAAAAAGTGATTTTCTCGGCGAGTTAACCATTTTGAGTAATTTGCCGATTGGTTTCAGAACGTCTTCCATTAAAATTAACTATTTTTTGCCAACCTTTCATTGTGGGAAAAAAGTGATTGTCTCGGCGAGTTAAGCATTTTGAGTAATTTGCCGATTGGTTTCAGAATGGCTTGCATTGAAATTTACTATTATTTGCCAGACATTAATTGTGGGAAAGAAGTGATTTTCTCGGCGAGTTAAGCATTTTGCCGATTGGTTTCAGAATGGCTTGCATCAAAATTTACAGTTTTTTGCCAGACATTCAGTGTGGGAAAAAAGTGAATTTCTCGGCGAGTAAAGCATTTTGAGTTATTTCCCGATTAGTTTCAGAACGTCTTGCATTGAAATTTACTATTTTTTGCCAGACATTCATTGTGGAACAAAAGTGATTTTATCGGCTAGTTAAGCATTTTGAATTATTTGCCGATTAGTTTCAGAACGTCTTGCATTGAAATTTACTATTTTTTGCCAGACATTCATTGCGGAACAAAAGTGATTTTCTCGGCGAGTTAAGCATTTTGAGTATTTTGCCGATTGGTCTCAGAATGTCTTGCATTAAAATTAACTATTTTTTGCCAACCTTTCATTGTGGGATAAAAAGTGATTTTCTCGGCGAGTTAAGCATTCTGAGTAATTTGCCGATTGGTTTCAGAACGGCTTGCATTGAAATGTACTATTTTTTGCCAGACCTTCATTGTGGGAAAGAAGTGATTTTCTCGGCGAGTTAAGCATTTTGCCGATTGGTTTCAGAACGGCTTGCATCAAAATTAACAGTTTTTTGCCAGACATTCATTGTGGGAAAAAAGTGAATTTCTCGGCGAGTAAAGCATTTTGAGTTATTTGCCGATTAGTTTCAGAACGTCTTGCATTGAAATTTACTATTTTTTGCCAGACATTCATTGTGGAACAAAAGTGATTTTCTCGGCTAGTTAAGCATTTTGAATTATTTGCCGATTAGTTTCAGAACGTCTTGCATTGAAATTTACTATTTTTTGCCAGACATTCATTGTGGAACAAAAGTGATTTTCTCGGCGAGTTAAGCATTTTGAGTAATTTGCCGATTGGTCTCAGAACGTCTTGCATTAAAATTAACTATTTTTGTCAACCTTTCATTGTGGGATAAAAAGTGATTTTCTCGGCGAGTTAAGCAGTTTGAGTAATTTGCCGATTGGTTTCAGAACGGCTTGCATTAAAATTTACTAGTGTTTGCCAGACATTCATTGTGGAAAGAAAGAGATTTTCTCGGCGAGTTAAGCATTTTGAGTAATTTGCCGATTGGTTTCAGAACGTCTTGCATCAAAATGAACTATTTTTTGCCAGCCATTCATTGTGGGAAAAAAGTGATTTTCTCGGCGAGTTAAGCATTTTGAGTAATTTGCCGATTGGTTTCAGAACGGCTTGCATTAAAATTGACTATTTTTTGCTAGACATTCATTGTGGAAAAAAGTGATTTTCTCGGCTAGTTAAGCATTTTGAGTAATTTGCCGATTGGTTTCAGAACGGCTTGCATCGAAATTACCTATTTTTGCTAGCCAATTATTTGAGTGGGAAAAAATGATTTTGTCGGCGAGTTAAGCATTTTGAGTAATTTGCCGATAGGTTTCAGTACGTCTTGCATCAAAATGAACTATTTTTTGCCAGCCATTCATTGTGGAACAAAAGTGATTTTCTCAGCAAGTTAAGCATTTTGAGTAATTTGCCGATTGGTTTCAGAACGTCTTGCATTAAAATTTGCTATTTTTTGCCAGACATTCGTTGTGGAAAGAAAGTGATTTTCTCGGCTATTTAAGCATTTTGAGTAATTTGCCGATTGGTTTCAGAACGGCTTGCATCAAAATTAACTTTTTTTGCCAGACATTCATTGTGGGGAAAAAGTGATTTTCTCGGCTAGTTAAGCATTTTGAGTAATTTGCCGATCGGTTTCAGAACGGCTTGCATTAAAATGAACTATTTTTGCCAGACATTCATTGTGTAAAGAAAGTGGTTTTCTCGGCGTGTGAAGCATTTTGAGTAACTTGCCGATTGGTTTCAGATCGTCTTGCACTGAAATTAACATTTTTTTGCCAATCATTCATTGTGGGAAAAAAGTGATTTTCTCGGCGACTGAAGCATTTTGTGTAATTTGCCGATAGGTTTCAGAAGGTCTTGCATCAAAATGAACTATTTTTTGCCAGCCATTCATTGTGAAACAAAAGTGATTTTCTCAGCGAGTTAAGCATTTTGAGTAATTTGCCGATTGGTTTCAGAACGTCTTGCATTAAAATTTACTATTTTTGCCAGACATTCATTGTGGATAGAAAGTGGTTTTCTCGGCTAGTCAAGCATTTTGAGTAATTTGCCGATTGGTTTCAGAACGTCTTGCATCAAAATGAACTATTTTTTGCCAGCCATTCATTGTGGGAAAAAAGTGATTTTCTTGGCGAGTTAGGCATTTTGAGTAATTTGCCGATTGGTTTCAGAACGGCTTGCATTAAAATTTGCTATTTTTTGCCAGACATTCGTTGTGGAAAGAAAGTGATTTTCTCGGCTATTTAAGCATTTTGAGTAATTTGCCGATTGGTTTCAGAACGGCTTGCATCAAAATTAACTTTTTTTGCCAGACATTCATTGTGGGAAAAAAGTGATTTTCTCGGCTAGTTAAGCATTTTGAGTAATTTGCCGATTGGTTTCAGAACGGCTTGCATTAAAATTTACTATTTTTTGCCAGCCATTCATTGTGGGGAAAAAGTGATTTTCTCGGCTAGTTAAGCATTTTGAGTAATTTGCCGATTGGTTTCAGAACGTCTTACATCAAAGTGAACTATTTTTTGCCAGTCATTCATCGTGGGAAAAAAGTGATTTTCTCGGCTAGTCAAGCATTTTGAGTAATTTGCCGATTGGTTTCAGAACGTCTTGCATCAAAATGAACTATTTTTTGCCAGCCATTCATTGTGGGAAAAAAGTGATTTTCTTGGCGAGTTAGGCATTTTGAGTAATTTGCCGATTGGTTTCAGAACGTCTTGCATTAAAATTTACTATTTTTGCCAGACATTCATTGTGGATAGAAAGTGGTTTTCTCGGCGTGTTAAGCATTTTGAGTAACTTGCCGATTGGCTTCAGATCGTCTTGCATTGAAATTAACATTTTTTTGCCAACCATTCATTGTGGGAAAAAAGTGATTTTCTCGGCGAGTTAAGCATTTTGAGTAATTTGCCGATAGGTTTCAGAACGTCTTGCATCAAAATGAACTATTTATTGCCAGCCATTCATTGTGGAACAAAAGTGATTTTCCAGCGAGTTAAGCATTTTGAGTAATTTGCCGATTGGTTTCAGAACGGCTTGCATTAAAATTTGCTATCTTTTGCCAGACATTCATTGTGGAAAGAAAGTGATTTTCTCGGCTATTTAAGCATTTTGAGTAATTTGCCGATTGGTTTCAGAACGGCTTGCATCGAAATTACCTATTTTTGCCAGCCATTCATTTGGCTGGGAAAAAATGATTTTGTCGGCGAGTTAAGCATTTTGAGTAATTTGCCGATTGGTTTCAGAACGGCTTGCATCGAAATGAACTATTTTTTGCCAGCCATTCATTGTGGGAAAAAAGTGATTTTCTCAGCAAGTTAAGCATTTTGAGTAATTTGCCGATTGGTTTCAGAACGGCTTGCATTAAAATTTGCTATTTTTTGCCAGACATTCGTTGTGGAAAGAAAGTGATTTTCTCGGCTATTTAAGCATTTTGAGTAATTTGCCGATTGGTTTCAGAACGGCTTGCATTAAAATGAACTATTTTTTGCCAGCCATTCATTGTGGGAAAAAAGTGATTTTCTCGGCTAGTTCAGCATTTTGAGTAATTTGCCGATTGGTTTCAGAACGTCTTGCATCAAAATGAACTATTTTTTGCCAGCCATTCCTTGTGGGGAAAAAAGTGATTTTCTCGGCTAGTTTAGCATTTTGAGTAATTTGCCGATTGGTTTCAGAACGTCTTGCATTAGAATTTACTATTTTTGCCAGACATTCATTGTGGAAAGAAAGTGATTTTCTCGGCGAGTTAAGCATTTTGAGTAATTTGCCGATTGGTTTCAGAACGTCTTGCATGAAAATTAACTATTTTTTGCCAACCTTTCATTGTGGGAAAAAAGTGGTTTTCTCGGCGAGTTAAGCATTTTGAGTAATTTGCCGATTGGTTTCAGAACGTCTTTCATTGAAATTTACTATTATTTGCCAGACATTAATTGTGGGAAAAAAGTGATTTTCTCGGCGAGTTAAGCATTTTGAGTAATTTGCCGATTGGTTTCAGAACGGCTTGCATTAAAATTGACTATTTTTGCTAGACATTCATTGTGGAAAGAAGTGATTTTCTCGGCTAGTTAAGCATTTTGCCGATTGGTTTCAGAACGGCTTTCATCAAAATTAACAGTTTTTTGCCAGACATTCATTGTGGGGAAAAAAGTGAATTTCTCGGCGAGTAAAGCATTTTGAGTTATTTGCCGATTAGTTTCAGAACGTCTTGCATTGAAATTTACTATTTTTTGCCAGACATTCATTGTGGAACAAAAGTGATTTTCTCGGCGAGTTAAGCATTTTGAGTAATTTGCCGATTGGTCTCAGAACGTCTTGCATTAAAATTAACTATTTTTGCCAACCTTTCATTGTGGGATAAAAAGTGATTTTCTCGGCGAGTTAAGCATTTTGAGTAATTTGCCGATTGGTTTCAGAACGGCTTGCATTAAAATTTACTAGTGTTTGCCAGACATTCATTGTGGAAAGAAAGAGATTTTCTCGGCGAGTTAAGCATTTTGAGTAATTTGCCGATTGGTTTCAGAACGTCTTGCATCAAAATGAACTATTTTTTGCCAGCCATTCATTGTGGGAAAAAAGTGATTTTCTCGGCGAGTTAAGCATTTTGAGTAATTTACCGATTGATTTCAGAAGGTCTTGCATTAAAATTTACTATTTTTTCCCAGACATTTATTGTGGAAAGAAAGTGATTTTCTCGGCGAGTTAATCATTTTGAGTAATTTGCCGATTGGTTTCAGAACGGCTTGCATTGAAATGTACTATTTTTTGCCAGACCTTCATTGTGGTAAAGAAGTGATTTTCTCGGCGAGTAAAGCATTTTGAGAAATTTGCCGATTGGTTTCAGAACGGCTTGCATCAAAATTAACTGTTTTTTGCCAAACATTCTTTGTGGGGAAAAAGTGAATTTCTCGGCGAGTAAAGCATTTTGAGTTATTTGCCGATTAGTTTCAGAACGTCTTGCATTGAAATTTACTATTTTTTGCCCGACATTCATTGTGGAACAAAAGTGATTTTCTCGCCGAGTTAAGTATTTTGAGTAATTTGCCGATAGGTTTCAGAACGTCTTGCATCAAAATGAACAATTTTTTGCCAGACATTCATTGTGGGAAAAAAGTGATTTTCTCGGCGAATTAAGCATTTTGAGTAATTTACCGATTGAGTTCAGAATGTCTTGCATTTAAATTTACTATTTTTTGCCAGACATTTATTGTGGAAAGAAAGTCATTTTCTCGGCGAGTTAAGCATTTTGAGTAATTTGCCGATTGGTTTCAGAACGGCTTGCATTGAAATTTACTATTTTTTGCCAGACATTCATTGTGGAACAAAAGTGATTTTCTCGGCTAGTTAAGCATTTTGAATTATTTGCCGATTAGTTTCAGAACGTCTTGCATTGAAATTTACTATTTTTCGTCAGACATTCATTGTGGAACAAAAGTGGTTTTCTCGGCGAGTTAAGCATTTTGAGTAATTTGCCGATTGGTTTCAGAACGTCTTGCATCAGAATGAACTATTTTTTGCCAGCCATTCATTGTGGGAAAAAAGAGATTTTCTCGGCGGGTTAAGCATTTTGCCGATTGGTTTCAGAACGGCTTGCATCAAAATTAACTTTTTTTGCCAGCCATTCATCGTGGGAAAAAAGTGATTTTCTCGGCTAGTCAAGCATTTTGAGTAATTTGCCGATTGGTTTCAGAACGTCTTGCATCAAAATGAACAATTTTTTGCCAGACATTCATTGTGGGAAAATAGTGATTTTCTCGGCGAGTTAAGCATTTTGAGTAATTTACCGATTGATTTCAGAACGTCTTGCATTAAAATTAACTATTTTTTGCCAACCTTTCATTGTGGGAAAAAAGTGATTTTCTCGGCGAGTTAAGCATTTTGAGTAATTCGCCGAATGGTTTCAGAACGGCTTGCATTGAAATTTACTATTATTAGCCGGACATTAATTGTGGGAAAAAAGTGATTTTCTCGGCGAGTTAACCATTTTGAGTAATTTGCCGATTGGTTTCAGAACGTCTTCCATTAAAATTAACTATTTTTTGCCAACCTTTCATTGTGGGAAAAAAGTGATTGTCTCGGCGAGTTAAGCATTTTGAGTAATTTGCCGATTGGTTTCAGAATGGCTTGCATTGAAATTTACTATTATTTGCCAGACATTAATTGTGGGAAAGAAGTGATTTTCTCGGCGAGTTAAGCATTTTGCCGATTGGTTTCAGAATGGCTTGCATCAAAATTTACAGTTTTTTGCCAGACATTCAGTGTGGGAAAAAAGTGAATTTCTCGGCGAGTAAAGCATTTTGAGTTATTTCCCGATTAGTTTCAGAACGTCTTGCATTGAAATTTACTATTTTTTGCCAGACATTCATTGTGGAACAAAAGTGATTTTATCGGCTAGTTAAGCATTTTGAATTATTTGCCGATTAGTTTCAGAACGCCTTGCATTGAAATTTACTATTTTTTGCCAGACATTCATTGCGGAACAAAAGTGATTTTCTCGGCGAGTTAAGCATTTTGAGTATTTTGCCGATTGGTCTCAGAATGTCTTGCATTAAAATTAACTATTTTTTGCCAACCTTTCATTGTGGGATAAAAAGTGATTTTCTCGGCGAGTTAAGCATTCGGAGTAATTTGCCGATTGGTTTCAGAACGGCTTGCATTGAAATGTACTATTTTTTGCCAGACCTTCATTGTGGGAAAGAAGTGATTTTCTCGGCGAGTTAAGCATTTTGCCGATTGGTTTCAGAACGGCTTGCATCAAAATTAACATTTTTTTGCCAGACATTCGTTGTGGAAAGAAAGTGATTTTCTCGGCTATTTAAGCATTTTGAGTAATTTGCCGATTGGTTTCAGAACGGCTTGCATCAAAATTAACTTTTTTTGCCAGACATTCATTGTGGGAAAAAAGTGATTTTCTCGGCTAGTTAAGCATTTTGAGTAATTTGCCGATTGGTTTCAGAACGGCTTGCATTAAAATTTACTATTTTTTGCCAGCCATTCATTGTGGGGAAAAAGTGATTTTCTCGGCTAGTTAATCATTTTGAGTAATTTGCCGATTGGTTTCAGAACGGCTTGCATTGAAATGTACTATTTTTTGCCAGACCTTCATTGTGGTAAAGAAGTGATTTTCTCGGCGAGTAAAGCATTTTGAGAAATTTGCCGATTGGTTTCAGAACGGCTTGCATCAAAATTAACTGTTTTTTGCCAAACATTCTTTGTGGGGAAAAAGTGAATTTCTCGGCGAGTAAAGCATTTTGAGTTATTTGCCGATTAGTTTCAGAACGTCTTGCATTGAAATTTACTATTTTTTGCCCGACATTCATTGTGGAACAAAAGTGATTTTCTCGCCGAGTTAAGTATTTTGAGTAATTTGCCGATAGGTTTCAGAACGTCTTGCATCAAAATGAACAATTTTTTGCCAGACATTCATTGTGGGAAAAAAGTGATTTTCTCGGCGAATTAAGCATTTTGAGTAATTTACCGATTGAGTTCAGAATGTCTTGCATTTAAATTTACTATTTTTTGCCAGACATTTATTGTGGAAAGAAAGTCATTTTCTCGGCGAGTTAAGCATTTTGAGTAATTTGCCGATTGGTTTCAGAACGGCTTGCATTGAAATTTACTATTTTTTGCCAGACATTCATTGTGGAACAAAAGTGATTTTCTCGGCTAGTTAAGCATTTTGAATTATTTGCCGATTAGTTTCAGAACGTCTTGCATTGAAATTTACTATTTTTCGTCAGACATTCATTGTGGAACAAAAGTGGTTTTCTCGGCGAGTTAAGCATTTTGAGTAATTTGCCGATTGGTTTCAGAACGTCTTGCATCAGAATGAACTATTTTTTGCCAGCCATTCATTGTGGGAAAAAAGAGATTTTCTCGGCGGGTTAAGCATTTTGCCGATTGGTTTCAGAACGGCTTGCATCAAAATTAACTTTTTTTGCCAGCCATTCATCGTGGGAAAAAAGTGATTTTCTCGGCTAGTCAAGCATTTTGAGTAATTTGCCGATTGGTTTCAGAACGTCTTGCATCAAAATGAACAATTTTTTGCCAGACATTCATTGTGGGAAAATAGTGATTTTCTCGGCGAGTTAAGCATTTTGAGTAATTTACCGATTGATTTCAGAACGTCTTGCATTAAAATTAACTATTTTTTGCCAACCTTTCATTGTGGGAAAAAAGTGATTTTCTCGGCGAGTTAAGCATTTTGAGTAATTCGCCGAATGGTTTCAGAACGGCTTGCATTGAAATTTACTATTATTAGCCGGACATTAATTGTGGGAAAAAAGTGATTTTCTCGGCGAGTTAACCATTTTGAGTAATTTGCCGATTGGTTTCAGATCGTCTTGCACTGAAATTAACATTTTTTTGCCAATCATTCATTGTGGGAAAAAAGTGATTTTCTCGGCGACTGAAGCATTTTGTGTAATTTGCCGATAGGTTTCAGAAGGTCTTGCATCAAAATGAACTATTTTTTGCCAGCCATTCATTGTGAAACAAAAGTGATTTTCTCAGCGAGTTAAGCATTTTGAGTAATTTGCCGATTGGTTTCAGAACGTCTTGCATTAAAATTTACTATTTTTGCCAGACATTCATTGTGGATAGAAAGTGGTTTTCTCGGCGTGTTAAGCATTTTGAGTAACTTGCCGATTGGCTTCAGATCGTCTTGCATCAAAATTAACTTTTTTTGCCAGACATTCATTGTGGGAAAAAAGTAATTTTCTCGGCTAGTTAAGCATTTTGAGTAATTTGCCGATTGGTTTCAGAACGGCTTGCATTAAAATTTACAATTTTTTGCCAGCCATTCATTGTGGGGAAAAAGTGATTTTCTCGGCTAGTCAAGCATTTTGAGTAATTTGCCGATTGGTTTCAGAACGTCTTGCATCAAAATGAACTATTTTTTGCCAGCCATTCATTGTGGGAAAAAAGTGATTTTCTTGGCGAGTTAGGCATTTTGAGTAATTTGCCGATTGGTTTCAGAACGGCTTGCATTAAAATTTGCTATTTTTTGCCAGACATTCGTTGTGGAAAGAAAGTGATTTTCTCGGCTATTTAAGCATTTTGAGTAATTTGCCGATTGGTTTCAGAACGGCTTGCATCAAAATTAACTTTTTTTGCCAGACATTCATTGTGGGAAAAAAGTGATTTTCTCGGCTAGTTAAGCATTTTGAGTAATTTGCCGATTGGTTTCAGAACGGCTTGCATTAAAATTTACTATTTTTTGCCAGCCATTCATTGTGGGGAAAAAGTGATTTTCTCGGCTAGTTAAGCATTTTGAGTAATTTGCCGATTGGTTTCAGAACGTCTTACATCAAAGTGAACTATTTTTTGCCAGTCATTCATCGTGGGAAAAAAGTGATTTTCTCGGCTAGTCAAGCATTTTGAGTAATTTACCGATTGGTTTCAGAACGTCTTGCATCAAAATGAACTATTTTTTGCCAGCCATTCATTGTGGGAAAAAAGTGATTTTCTTGGCGAGTTAGGCATTTTGAGTAATTTGCCGATTGGTTTCAGAACGTCTTGCATTAAAATTTACTATTTTTGCCAGACATTCATTGTGGATAGAAAGTGGTTTTCTCGGCGTGTTAAGCATTTTGAGTAACTTGCCGATTGGCTTCAGATCGTCTTGCATTGAAATTAACATTTTTTTGCCAACCATTCATTGTGGGAAAAAAGTGATTTTCTCGGCGAGTTAAGCATTTTGAGTAATTTGCCGATAGGTTTCAGAACGTCTTGCATCAAAATGAACTATTTATTGCCAGCCATTCATTGTGGAACAAAAGTGATTTTCCAGCGAGTTAAGCATTTTGAGTAATTTGCCGATTGGTTTCAGAACGGCTTGCATTAAAATTTGCTATCTTTTGCCAGACATTCATTGTGGAAAGAAAGTGATTTTCTCGGCTATTTAAGCATTTTGAGTAATTTGCCGATTGGTTTCAGAACGGCTTGCATCGAAATTACCTATTTTTGCCAGCCATTCATTTGGCTGGGAAAAAATGATTTTGTCGGCGAGTTAAGCATTTTGAGTAATTTGCCGATTGGTTTCAGAACGGCTTGCATCGAAATGAACTATTTTTTGCCAGCCATTCATTGTTGAGCAAAAGTGATTTTCTCGGCGAGTTAAGCATTTTGAGTAATTTACCGATTGAGTTCAGAATGTCTTGCATTTAAATTTACTATTTTTTGCCAGACATTTATTGTGGAAAGAAAGTCATTTTCTCGGCGAGTTAAGCATTTTGAGTAATTTGCCGATTGGTTTCAGAACGGCTTGCATTGAAATTTACTATTTTTTGCCAGACATTCATTGTGGAACAAAAGTGATTTTCTCGGCTAGTTAAGCATTTTGAATTATTTGCCGATTAGTTTCAGAACGTCTTGCATTGAAATTTACTATTTTTCGTCAGACATTCATTGTGGAACAAAAGTGGTTTTCTCGGCGAGTTAAGCATTTTGAGTAATTTGCCGATTGGTTTCAGAACGTCTTGCATCAGAATGAACTATTTTTTGCCAGCCATTCATTGTGGGAAAAAAGAGATTTTCTCGGCGGGTTAAGCATTTTGCCGATTGGTTTCAGAACGGCTTGCATCAAAATTAACTTTTTTTGCCAGCCATTCATCGTGGGAAAAAAGTGATTTTCTCGGCTAGTCAAGCATTTTGAGTAATTTGCCGATTGGTTTCAGAACGTCTTGCATCAAAATGAACAATTTTTTGCCAGACATTCATTGTGGGAAAATAGTGATTTTCTCGGCGAGTTAAGCATTTTGAGTAATTTACCGATTGATTTCAGAACGTCTTGCATTAAAATTAACTATTTTTTGCCAACCTTTCATTGTGGGAAAAAAGTGATTTTCTCGGCGAGTTAAGCATTTTGAGTAATTCGCCGAATGGTTTCAGAACGGCTTGCATTGAAATTTACTATTATTAGCCGGACATTAATTGTGGGAAAAAAGTGATTTTCTCGGCGAGTTAACCATTTTGAGTAATTTGCCGATTGGTTTCAGAACGTCTTCCATTAAAATTAACTATTTTTTGCCAACCTTTCATTGTGGGAAAAAAGTGATTGTCTCGGCGAGTTAAGCATTTTGAGTAATTTGCCGATTGGTTTCAGAATGGCTTGCATTGAAATTTACTATTATTTGCCAGACATTAATTGTGGGAAAGAAGTGATTTTCTCGGCGAGTTAAGCATTTTGCCGATTGGTTTCAGAATGGCTTGCATCAAAATTTACAGTTTTTTGCCAGACATTCAGTGTGGGAAAAAAGTGAATTTCTCGGCGAGTAAAGCATTTTGAGTTATTTCCCGATTAGTTTCAGAACGTCTTGCATTGAAATTTACTATTTTTTGCCAGACATTCATTGTGGAACAAAAGTGATTTTATCGGCTAGTTAAGCATTTTGAATTATTTGCCGATTAGTTTCAGAACGTCTTGCATTGAAATTTACTATTTTTTGCCAGACATTCATTGCGGAACAAAAGTGATTTTCTCGGCGAGTTAAGCATTTTGAGTATTTTGCCGATTGGTCTCAGAATGTCTTGCATTAAAATTAACTATTTTTTGCCAACCTTTCATTGTGGGATAAAAAGTGATTTTCTCGGCGAGTTAAGCATTCTGAGTAATTTGCCGATTGGTTTCAGAACGGCTTGCATTGAAATGTACTATTTTTTGCCAGACCTTCATTGTGGGAAAGAAGTGATTTTCTCGGCGAGTTAAGCATTTTGCCGATTGGTTTCAGAACGGCTTGCATCAAAATTAACATTTTTTTGCCAGACATTCGTTGTGGAAAGAAAGTGATTTTCTCGGCTATTTAAGCATTTTGAGTAATTTGCCGATTGGTTTCAGAACGGCTTGCATCAAAATTAACTTTTTTTGCCAGACATTCATTGTGGGAAAAAAGTGATTTTCTCGGCTAGTTAAGCATTTTGAGTAATTTGCCGATTGGTTTCAGAACGGCTTGCATTAAAATTTACTATTTTTTGCCAGCCATTCATTGTGGGGAAAAAGTGATTTTCTCGGCTAGTTAAGCATTTTGAGTAATTTGCCGATTGGTTTCAGAACGTCTTACATCAAAGTGAACTATTTTTTGCCAGTCATTCATCGTGGGAAAAAAGTGATTTTCTCGGCTAGTCAAGCATTTTGAGTAATTTGCCGATTGGTTTCAGAACGTCTTGCATCAAAATGAACTATTTTTTGCCAGCCATTCATTGTGGGAAAAAAGTGATTTTCTTGGCGAGTTAGGCATTTTGAGTAATTTGCCGATTGGTTTCAGAACGTCTTGCATTAAAATTTACTATTTTTGCCAGACATTCATTGTGGATAGAAAGTGGTTTTCTCGGCGTGTTAAGCATTTTGAGTAACTTGCCGATTGGCTTCAGATCGTCTTGCATTGAAATTAACATTTTTTTGCCAACCATTCATTGTGGGAAAAAAGTGATTTTCTCGGCGAGTTAAGCATTTTGAGTAATTTGCCGATAGGTTTCAGAACGTCTTGCATCAAAATGAACTATTTATTGCCAGCCATTCATTGTGGAACAAAAGTGATTTTCCAGCGAGTTAAGCATTTTGAGTAATTTGCCGATTGGTTTCAGAACGGCTTGCATTAAAATTTGCTATCTTTTGCCAGACATTCATTGTGGAAAGAAAGTGATTTTCTCGGCTATTTAAGCATTTTGAGTAATTTGCCGATTGGTTTCAGAACGGCTTGCATCGAAATTACCTATTTTTGCCAGCCATTCATTTGGCTGGGAAAAAATGATTTTGTCGGCGAGTTAAGCATTTTGAGTAATTTGCCGATTGGTTTCAGAACGGCTTGCATCGAAATGAACTATTTTTTGCCAGCCATTCATTGTGGGAAAAAAGTGATTTTCTCAGCAAGTTAAGCATTTTGAGTAATTTGCCGATTGGTTTCAGAACGGCTTGCATTAAAATTTGCTATTTTTTGCCAGACATTCGTTGTGGAAAGAAAGTGATTTTCTCGGCTATTTAAGCATTTTGAGTAATTTGCCGATTGGTTTCAGAACGGCTTGCATTAAAATGAACTATTTTTTGCCAGCCATTCATTGTGGGAAAAAAGTGATTTTCTCGGCTAGTTCAGCATTTTGAGTAATTTGCCGATTGGTTTCAGAACGTCTTGCATCAAAATGAACTATTTTTTGCCAGCCATTCCTTGTGGGGAAAAAAGTGATTTTCTCGGCTAGTTTAGCATTTTGAGTAATTTGCCGATTGGTTTCAGAACGTCTTGCATTAGAATTTACTATTTTTGCCAGACATTCATTGTGGAAAGAAAGTGATTTTCTCGGCGAGTTAAGCATTTTGAGTAATTTGCCGATTGGTTTCAGAACGTCTTGCATGAAAATTAACTATTTTTTGCCAACCTTTCATTGTGGGAAAAAAGTGGTTTTCTCGGCGAGTTAAGCATTTTGAGTAATTTGCCGATTGGTTTCAGAACGTCTTTCATTGAAATTTACTATTATTTGCCAGACATTAATTGTGGGAAAAAAGTGATTTTCTCGGCGAGTTAAGCATTTTGAGTAATTTGCCGATTGGTTTCAGAACGGCTTGCATTAAAATTGACTATTTTTGCTAGACATTCATTGTGGAAAGAAGTGATTTTCTCGGCTAGTTAAGCATTTTGCCGATTGGTTTCAGAACGGCTTTCATCAAAATTAACAGTTTTTTGCCAGACATTCATTGTGGGGAAAAAAGTGAATTTCTCGGCGAGTAAAGCATTTTGAGTTATTTGCCGATTAGTTTCAGAACGTCTTGCATTGAAATTTACTATTTTTTGCCAGACATTCATTGTGGAACAAAAGTGATTTTCTCGGCGAGTTAAGCATTTTGAGTAATTTGCCGATTGGTCTCAGAACGTCTTGCATTAAAATTAACTATTTTTGCCAACCTTTCATTGTGGGATAAAAAGTGATTTTCTCGGCGAGTTAAGCATTTTGAGTAATTTGCCGATTGGTTTCAGAACGGCTTGCATTAAAATTTACTAGTGTTTGCCAGACATTCATTGTGGAAAGAAAGAGATTTTCTCGGCGAGTTAAGCATTTTGAGTAATTTGCCGATTGGTTTCAGAACGTCTTGCATCAAAATGAACTATTTTTTGCCAGCCATTCATTGTGGGAAAAAAGTGATTTTCTCGGCGAGTTAAGCATTTTGAGTAATTTACCGATTGATTTCAGAAGGTCTTGCATTAAAATTTACTATTTTTTCCCAGACATTTATTGTGGAAAGAAAGTGATTTTCTCGGCGAGTTAAGCATTTTGAGTAATTTGCCGATTGGTTTCAGAACGGCTTGCATTGAAATGTACTATTTTTTGCCAGACCTTCATTGTGGTAAAGAAGTGATTTTCTCGGCGAGTAAAGCATTTTGAGAAATTTGCCGATTGGTTTCAGAACGGCTTGCATCAAAATTAACAGTTTTTTGCCAAACATTCTTTGTGGGGAAAAAGTGAATTTCTCGGCGAGTAAAGCATTTTGAGTTATTTGCCGATTAGTTTCAGAACGTCTTGCATTGAAATTTACTATTTTTTGCCCGACATTCATTGTGGAACAAAAGTGATTTTCTCGCCGAGTTAAGTATTTTGAGTAATTTGCCGATAGGTTTCAGAACGTCTTGCATCAAAATGAACAATTTTTTGCCAGACATTCATTGTGGGAAAAAAGTGATTTTCTCGGCGAATTAAGCATTTTGAGTAATTTACCGATTGAGTTCAGAATGTCTTGCATTTAAATTTACTATTTTTTGCCAGACATTTATTGTGGAAAGAAAGTGATTTTCTCGGCGAGTTAAGCATTTTGAGTAATTTGCCGATTGGTTTCAGAACGGCTTGCATTGAAATTTACTATTTTTTGCCAGACATTCATTGTGGAACAAAAGTGATTTTCTCGGCTAGTTAAGCATTTTGAATTATTTGCCGATTAGTTTCAGAACGTCTTGCATTGAAATTTACTATTTTTCGTCAGACATTCATTGTGGAACAAAAGTGATTTTCTCGGCGAGTTAAGCATTTTGAGTAATTTGCCGATTGGTTTCAGAACGTCTTGCATCAGAATGAACTATTTTTTGCCAGCCATTCATTGTGGGAAAAAAGAGATTTTCTCGGCGGGTTAAGCATTTTGCCGATTGGTTTCAGAACGGCTTGCATCAAAATTAACTTTTTTTGCCAGCCATTCATCGTGGGAAAAAAGTGATTTTCTCGGCTAGTCAAGCATTTTGAGTAATTTGCCGATTGGTTTCAGAACGTCTTGCATAAAAATTAACTATTTTTTGCCAACCTTTCATTGTGGGAAAAAAGTGATTGTCTCGGCGAGTTAAGCATTTTGAGTAATTTGCCGATTGGTTTCAGAATGGCTTGCATTGAAATTTACTATTATTTGCCAGACATTAATTGTGGGAAAGAAGTGATTTTCTCGGCGAGTTAAGCATTTTGCCGATTGGTTTCAGAATGGCTTGCATCAAAATTTACAGTTTTTTGCCAGACATTCAGTGTGGGAAAAAAGTGAATTTCTCGGCGAGTAAAGCATTTTGAGTTATTTCCCGATTAGTTTCAGAACGTCTTGCATTGAAATTTACTATTTTTTGCCAGACATTCATTGTGGAACAAAAGTGATTTTATCGGCTAGTTAAGCATTTTGAATTATTTGCCGATTAGTTTCAGAACGTCTTGCATTGAAATTTACTATTTTTTGCCAGACATTCATTGCGGAACAAAAGTGATTTTCTCGGCGAGTTAAGCATTTTGAGTATTTTGCCGATTGGTCTCAGAATGTCTTGCCTTAAAATTAACTATTTTTTGCCAACCTTTCATTGTGGGATAAAAAGTGATTTTCTCGGCGAGTTAAGCATTCTGAGTAATTTGCCGATTGGTTTCAGAACGGCTTGCATTGAAATGTACTATTTTTTGCCAGACCTTCATTGTGGGAAAGAAGTGATTTTCTCGGCGAGTTAAGCATTTTGCCGATTGGTTTCAGAACGGCTTGCATCAAAATTAACAGTTTTTTGCCAGACATTCATTGTGGGAAAAAAGTGAATTTCTCGGCGAGTAAAGCATTTTGAGTTATTTGCCGATTAGTTTCAGAACGTCTTGCATTGAAATTTACTATTTTTTGCCAGACATTCATTGTGGAACAAAAGTGATTTTCTCGGCTAGTTAAGCATTTTGAATTATTTGCCGATTAGTTTCAGAACGTCTTGCATTAAAATGAACTATTTTTGCCAGACATTCATTGTGTAAAGAAAGTGATTTTCTCGGCGAGTTAAGCATTTTGCCGATTGGTTTCAGAACGGCTTGCATCAAAATTAACAGTTTTTTGCCAGACATTCATTGTGGGAAAAAAGTGATTTTCTCGGCTAGTTAAGCATTTTGAATTATTTGCCGATTAGTTTCAGAACGTCTTGCATTGAAATTTACTATTTTTTGCCAGACATTCATTGTGGAACAAAAGTGATTTTCTCGGCGAGTTAAGCATTTTGAGTAATTTGCCGATTGGTCTCAGAACGTCTTGCATTAAAATTAACTATTTTTGTCAACCTTTCATTGTGGGATAAAAAGTGATTTTCTCGGCGAGTTAAGCAGTTTGAGTAATTTGCCGATTGGTTTCAGAACGGCTTGCATTAAAATTTACTAGTGTTTGCCAGACATTCATTGTGGAAAGAAAGAGATTTTCTCGGCGAGTTAAGCATTTTGAGTAATTTGCCGATTGGTTTCAGAACGTCTTGCATCAAAATGAACTATTTTTTGCCAGACATTCATTGTGGAAAAAAGTGATTTTCTCGGCTAGTTAAGCATTTTGAGTAATTTGCCGATTGGTTTCAGAACGGCTTGCATCGAAATTACCTATTTTTGCTAGCCAATTATTTGAGTGGGAAAAAATGATTTTGTCGGCGAGTTAAGCATTTTGAGTAATTTGCCGATAGGTTTCAGTACGTCTTGCATCAAAATGAACTATTTTTTGCCAGCCATTCATTGTGGAACAAAAGTGATTTTCTCAGCAAGTTAAGCATTTTGAGTAATTTGCCGATTGGTTTCAGAACGGCTTGCATTAAAATTTGCTATTTTTTGCCAGACATTCGTTGTGGAAAGAAAGTGATTTTCTCGGCTATTTAAGCATTTTGAGTAATTTGCCGATTGGTTTCAGAACGGCTTGCATCAAAATTAACTTTTTTTGCCAGACATTCATTGTGGGGAAAAAGTGATTTTCTCGGCTAGTTAAGCATTTTGAGTAATTTGCCGATCGGTTTCAGAACGGCTTGCATTAAAATGAACTATTTTTTGCCAGCCATTCATTGTGGGAAAAAAGTGATTTTCTCGGCGAGTTAAGCATTTTGAGTAATTTGCCGATTGGTTTCAGAACGTCTTGCATTAAAATTAACTATTTTTTGCCAACCTTTCATTGTGGGAAAAAAGTGGTTTTCTCGGCGAGTTAAGCATTTTGAGTAATTTGCCGATTGGTTTCAGAACGTCTTTCATTGAAATTTACTATTATTTGCCAGACATTAATTGTGGGAAAAAAGTGATTTTCTCGGCGAGTTAAGCATTTTGAGTAATTTGCCGATTGGTTTCAGAACGGCTTGCATTAAAATTTACTATTTTTTGCCAGCCATTCATTGTGGGGAAAAAGTGATTTTCTCGGCTCGTTAAGCATTTTGAGTAATTTGCCGATTGGTTTAGGAACGTCTTGCATCAAAATGAACTATTTTTTGCCAGCCATTCATTGTGGGGAAAAAAGTGATTTTCTCGGCGAGTTAGGCATTTTGAGTAATTTGCCGATTGGTTTCAGAACGTCTTGCATTAAAATTTACTATTTTTGCCAGACATTCATTGTGTAAAGAAAGTGGTTTTCTCGGCGTGTGAAGCATTTTGAGTAACTTGCCGATTGGTTTCAGATCGTCTTGCACTGAAATTAACATTTTTTTGCCAATCATTCATTGTGGGAAAAAAGTGATTTTCTCGGCGACTGAAGCATTTTGTGTAATTTGCCGATAGGTTTCAGAAGGTCTTGCATCAAAATGAACTATTTTTTGCCAGCCATTCATTGTGAAACAAAAGTGATTTTCTCAGCGAGTTAAGCATTTTGAGTAATTTGCCGATTGGTTTCAGAACGTCTTGCATTAAAATTTACTATTTTTGCCAGACATTCATTGTGGATAGAAAGTGGTTTTCTCGGCGTGTTAAGCATTTTGAGTAACTTGCCGATTGGCTTCAGATCGTCTTGCATCAAAATTAACTTTTTTTGCCAGACATTCATTGTGGGAAAAAAGTAATTTTCTCGGCTAGTTAAGCATTTTGAGTAATTTGCCGATTGGTTTCAGAACGGCTTGCATTAAAATTTACAATTTTTTGCCAGCCATTCATTGTGGGGAAAAAGTGATTTTCTCGGCTAGTCAAGCATTTTGAGTAATTTGCCGATTGGTTTCAGAACGTCTTGCATCAAAATGAACTATTTTTTGCCAGCCATTCATTGTGGGAAAAAAGTGATTTTCTTGGCGAGTTAGGCATTTTGAGTAATTTGCCGATTGGTTTCAGAACGGCTTGCATTAAAATTTGCTATTTTTTGCCAGACATTCGTTGTGGAAAGAAAGTGATTTTCTCGGCTATTTAAGCATTTTGAGTAATTTGCCGATTGGTTTCAGAACGGCTTGCATCAAAATTAACTTTTTTTGCCAGACATTCATTGTGGGAAAAAAGTGATTTTCTCGGCTAGTTAAGCATTTTGAGTAATTTGCCGATTGGTTTCAGAACGGCTTGCATTAAAATTTACTATTTTTTGCCAGCCATTCATTGTGGGGAAAAAGTGATTTTCTCGGCTAGTTAAGCATTTTGAGTAATTTGCCGATTGGTTTCAGAACGTCTTACATCAAAGTGAACTATTTTTTGCCAGTCATTCATCGTGGGAAAAAAGTGATTTTCTCGGCTAGTCAAGCATTTTGAGTAATTTACCGATTGGTTTCAGAACGTCTTGCATCAAAATGAACTATTTTTTGCCAGCCATTCATTGTGGGAAAAAAGTGATTTTCTTGGCGAGTTAGGCATTTTGAGTAATTTGCCGATTGGTTTCAGAACGTCTTGCATTAAAATTTACTATTTTTGCCAGACATTCATTGTGGATAGAAAGTGGTTTTCTCGGCGTGTTAAGCATTTTGAGTAACTTGCCGATTGGCTTCAGATCGTCTTGCATTGAAATTAACATTTTTTTGCCAACCATTCATTGTGGGAAAAAAGTGATTTTCTCGGCGAGTTAAGCATTTTGAGTAATTTGCCGATAGGTTTCAGAACGTCTTGCATCAAAATGAACTATTTATTGCCAGCCATTCATTGTGGAACAAAAGTGATTTTCCAGCGAGTTAAGCATTTTGAGTAATTTGCCGATTGGTTTCAGAACGGCTTGCATTAAAATTTGCTATCTTTTGCCAGACATTCATTGTGGAAAGAAAGTGATTTTCTCGGCTATTTAAGCATTTTGAGTAATTTGCCGATTGGTTTCAGAACGGCTTGCATCGAAATTACCTATTTTTGCCAGCCATTCATTTGGCTGGGAAAAAATGATTTTGTCGGCGAGTTAAGCATTTTGAGTAATTTGCCGATTGGTTTCAGAACGGCTTGCATCGAAATGAACTATTTTTTGCCAGCCATTCATTGTTGAGCAAAAGTGATTTTCTCGGCGAGTTAAGCATTTTGAGTAATTTACCGATTGAGTTCAGAATGTCTTGCATTTAAATTTACTATTTTTTGCCAGACATTTATTGTGGAAAGAAAGTCATTTTCTCGGCGAGTTAAGCATTTTGAGTAATTTGCCGATTGGTTTCAGAACGGCTTGCATTGAAATTTACTATTTTTTGCCAGACATTCATTGTGGAACAAAAGTGATTTTCTCGGCTAGTTAAGCATTTTGAATTATTTGCCGATTAGTTTCAGAACGTCTTGCATTGAAATTTACTATTTTTCGTCAGACATTCATTGTGGAACAAAAGTGGTTTTCTCGGCGAGTTAAGCATTTTGAGTAATTTGCCGATTGGTTTCAGAACGTCTTGCATCAGAATGAACTATTTTTTGCCAGCCATTCATTGTGGGAAAAAAGAGATTTTCTCGGCGGGTTAAGCATTTTGCCGATTGGTTTCAGAACGGCTTGCATCAAAATTAACTTTTTTTGCCAGCCATTCATCGTGGGAAAAAAGTGATTTTCTCGGCTAGTCAAGCATTTTGAGTAATTTGCCGATTGGTTTCAGAACGTCTTGCATCAAAATGAACAATTTTTTGCCAGACATTCATTGTGGGAAAATAGTGATTTTCTCGGCGAGTTAAGCATTTTGAGTAATTTACCGATTGATTTCAGAACGTCTTGCATTAAAATTAACTATTTTTTGCCAACCTTTCATTGTGGGAAAAAAGTGATTTTCTCGGCGAGTTAAGCATTTTGAGTAATTCGCCGAATGGTTTCAGAACGGCTTGCATTGAAATTTACTATTATTAGCCGGACATTAATTGTGGGAAAAAAGTGATTTTCTCGGCGAGTTAACCATTTTGAGTAATTTGCCGATTGGTTTCAGAACGTCTTCCATTAAAATTAACTATTTTTTGCCAACCTTTCATTGTGGGAAAAAAGTGATTGTCTCGGCGAGTTAAGCATTTTGAGTAATTTGCCGATTGGTTTCAGAATGGCTTGCATTGAAATTTACTATTATTTGCCAGACATTAATTGTGGGAAAGAAGTGATTTTCTCGGCGAGTTAAGCATTTTGCCGATTGGTTTCAGAATGGCTTGCATCAAAATTTACAGTTTTTTGCCAGACATTCAGTGTGGGAAAAAAGTGAATTTCTCGGCGAGTAAAGCATTTTGAGTTATTTCCCGATTAGTTTCAGAACGTCTTGCATTGAAATTTACTATTTTTTGCCAGACATTCATTGTGGAACAAAAGTGATTTTATCGGCTAGTTAAGCATTTTGAATTATTTGCCGATTAGTTTCAGAACGTCTTGCATTGAAATTTACTATTTTTTGCCAGACATTCATTGCGGAACAAAAGTGATTTTCTCGGCGAGTTAAGCATTTTGAGTATTTTGCCGATTGGTCTCAGAATGTCTTGCATTAAAATTAACTATTTTTTGCCAACCTTTCATTGTGGGATAAAAAGTGATTTTCTCGGCGAGTTAAGCATTCTGAGTAATTTGCCGATTGGTTTCAGAACGGCTTGCATTGAAATGTACTATTTTTTGCCAGACCTTCATTGTGGGAAAGAAGTGATTTTCTCGGCGAGTTAAGCATTTTGCCGATTGGTTTCAGAACGGCTTGCATCAAAATTAACATTTTTTTGCCAGACATTCGTTGTGGAAAGAAAGTGATTTTCTCGGCTATTTAAGCATTTTGAGTAATTTGCCGATTGGTTTCAGAACGGCTTGCATCAAAATTAACTTTTTTTGCCAGACATTCATTGTGGGAAAAAAGTGATTTTCTCGGCTAGTTAAGCATTTTGAGTAATTTGCCGATTGGTTTCAGAACGGCTTGCATTAAAATTTACTATTTTTTGCCAGCCATTCATTGTGGGGAAAAAGTGATTTTCTCGGCTAGTTAAGCATTTTGAGTAATTTGCCGATTGGTTTCAGAACGTCTTACATCAAAGTGAACTATTTTTTGCCAGTCATTCATCGTGGGAAAAAAGTGATTTTCTCGGCTAGTCAAGCATTTTGAGTAATTTGCCGATTGGTTTCAGAACGTCTTGCATCAAAATGAACTATTTTTTGCCAGCCATTCATTGTGGGAAAAAAGTGATTTTCTTGGCGAGTTAGGCATTTTGAGTAATTTGCCGATTGGTTTCAGAACGTCTTGCATTAAAATTTACTATTTTTGCCAGACATTCATTGTGGATAGAAAGTGGTTTTCTCGGCGTGTTAAGCATTTTGAGTAACTTGCCGATTGGCTTCAGATCGTCTTGCATTGAAATTAACATTTTTTTGCCAACCATTCATTGTGGGAAAAAAGTGATTTTCTCGGCGAGTTAAGCATTTTGAGTAATTTGCCGATAGGTTTCAGAACGTCTTGCATCAAAATGAACTATTTATTGCCAGCCATTCATTGTGGAACAAAAGTGATTTTCCAGCGAGTTAAGCATTTTGAGTAATTTGCCGATTGGTTTCAGAACGGCTTGCATTAAAATTTGCTATCTTTTGCCAGACATTCATTGTGGAAAGAAAGTGATTTTCTCGGCTATTTAAGCATTTTGAGTAATTTGCCGATTGGTTTCAGAACGGCTTGCATCGAAATTACCTATTTTTGCCAGCCATTCATTTGGCTGGGAAAAAATGATTTTGTCGGCGAGTTAAGCATTTTGAGTAATTTGCCGATTGGTTTCAGAACGGCTTGCATCGAAATGAACTATTTTTTGCCAGCCATTCATTGTGGGAAAAAAGTGATTTTCTCAGCAAGTTAAGCATTTTGAGTAATTTGCCGATTGGTTTCAGAACGGCTTGCATTAAAATTTGCTATTTTTTGCCAGACATTCGTTGTGGAAAGAAAGTGATTTTCTCGGCTATTTAAGCATTTTGAGTAATTTGCCGATTGGTTTCAGAACGGCTTGCATTAAAATGAACTATTTTTTGCCAGCCATTCATTGTGGGAAAAAAGTGATTTTCTCGGCTAGTTCAGCATTTTGAGTAATTTGCCGATTGGTTTCAGAACGTCTTGCATCAAAATGAACTATTTTTTGCCAGCCATTCCTTGTGGGGAAAAAAGTGATTTTCTCGGCTAGTTTAGCATTTTGAGTAATTTGCCGATTGGTTTCAGAACGTCTTGCATTAGAATTTACTATTTTTGCCAGACATTCATTGTGGAAAGAAAGTGATTTTCTCGGCGAGTTAAGCATTTTGAGTAATTTGCCGATTGGTTTCAGAACGTCTTGCATGAAAATTAACTATTTTTTGCCAACCTTTCATTGTGGGAAAAAAGTGGTTTTCTCGGCGAGTTAAGCATTTTGAGTAATTTGCCGATTGGTTTCAGAACGTCTTTCATTGAAATTTACTATTATTTGCCAGACATTAATTGTGGGAAAAAAGTGATTTTCTCGGCGAGTTAAGCATTTTGAGTAATTTGCCGATTGGTTTCAGAACGGCTTGCATTAAAATTGACTATTTTTGCTAGACATTCATTGTGGAAAGAAGTGATTTTCTCGGCTAGTTAAGCATTTTGCCGATTGGTTTCAGAACGGCTTTCATCAAAATTAACAGTTTTTTGCCAGACATTCATTGTGGGGAAAAAAGTGAATTTCTCGGCGAGTAAAGCATTTTGAGTTATTTGCCGATTAGTTTCAGAACGTCTTGCATTGAAATTTACTATTTTTTGCCAGACATTCATTGTGGAACAAAAGTGATTTTCTCGGCGAGTTAAGCATTTTGAGTAATTTGCCGATTGGTCTCAGAACGTCTTGCATTAAAATTAACTATTTTTGCCAACCTTTCATTGTGGGATAAAAAGTGATTTTCTCGGCGAGTTAAGCATTTTGAGTAATTTGCCGATTGGTTTCAGAACGGCTTGCATTAAAATTTACTAGTGTTTGCCAGACATTCATTGTGGAAAGAAAGAGATTTTCTCGGCGAGTTAAGCATTTTGAGTAATTTGCCGATTGGTTTCAGAACGTCTTGCATCAAAATGAACTATTTTTTGCCAGCCATTCATTGTGGGAAAAAAGTGATTTTCTCGGCGAGTTAAGCATTTTGAGTAATTTACCGATTGATTTCAGAAGGTCTTGCATTAAAATTTACTATTTTTTCCCAGACATTTATTGTGGAAAGAAAGTGATTTTCTCGGCGAGTTAAGCATTTTGAGTAATTTGCCGATTGGTTTCAGAACGGCTTGCATTGAAATGTACTATTTTTTGCCAGACCTTCATTGTGGTAAAGAAGTGATTTTCTCGGCGAGTAAAGCATTTTGAGAAATTTGCCGATTGGTTTCAGAACGGCTTGCATCAAAATTAACAGTTTTTTGCCAAACATTCTTTGTGGGGAAAAAGTGAATTTCTCGGCGAGTAAAGCATTTTGAGTTATTTGCCGATTAGTTTCAGAACGTCTTGCATTGAAATTTACTATTTTTTGCCCGACATTCATTGTGGAACAAAAGTGATTTTCTCGCCGAGTTAAGTATTTTGAGTAATTTGCCGATAGGTTTCAGAACGTCTTGCATCAAAATGAACAATTTTGTGCCAGACATTCATTGTGGGAAAAAAGTGATTTTCTCGGCGAATTAAGCATTTTGAGTAATTTACCGATTGAGTTCAGAATGTCTTGCATTTAAATTTACTATTTTTTGCCAGACATTTATTGTGGAAAGAAAGTGATTTTCTCGGCGAGTTAAGCATTTTGAGTAATTTGCCGATTGGTTTCAGAACGGCTTGCATTGAAATTTACTATTTTTTGCCAGACATTCATTGTGGAACAAAAGTGATTTTCTCGGCTAGTTAAGCATTTTGAATTATTTGCCGATTAGTTTCAGAACGTCTTGCATTGAAATTTACTATTTTTCGTCAGACATTCATTGTGGAACAAAAGTGATTTTCTCGGCGAGTTAAGCATTTTGAGTAATTTGCCGATTGGTTTCAGAACGTCTTGCATCAGAATGAACTATTTTTTGCCAGCCATTCATTGTGGGAAAAAAGAGATTTTCTCGGCGGGTTAAGCATTTTGCCGATTGGTTTCAGAACGGCTTGCATCAAAATTAACTTTTTTTGCCAGCCATTCATCGTGGGAAAAAAGTGATTTTCTCGGCTAGTCAAGCATTTTGAGTAATTTGCCGATTGGTTTCAGAACGTCTTGCATAAAAATTAACTATTTTTTGCCAACCTTTCATTGTGGGAAAAAAGTGATTGTCTCGGCGAGTTAAGCATTTTGAGTAATTTGCCGATTGGTTTCAGAATGGCTTGCATTGAAATTTACTATTATTTGCCAGACATTAATTGTGGGAAAGAAGTGATTTTCTCGGCGAGTTAAGCATTTTGCCGATTGGTTTCAGAATGGCTTGCATCAAAATTTACAGTTTTTTGCCAGACATTCAGTGTGGGAAAAAAGTGAATTTCTCGGCGAGTAAAGCATTTTGAGTTATTTCCCGATTAGTTTCAGAACGTCTTGCATTGAAATTTACTATTTTTTGCCAGACATTCATTGTGGAACAAAAGTGATTTTATCGGCTAGTTAAGCATTTTGAATTATTTGCCGATTAGTTTCAGAACGTCTTGCATTGAAATTTACTATTTTTTGCCAGACATTCATTGCGGAACAAAAGTGATTTTCTCGGCGAGTTAAGCATTTTGAGTATTTTGCCGATTGGTCTCAGAATGTCTTGCCTTAAAATTAACTATTTTTTGCCAACCTTTCATTGTGGGATAAAAAGTGATTTTCTCGGCGAGTTAAGCATTCTGAGTAATTTGCCGATTGGTTTCAGAACGGCTTGCATTGAAATGTACTATTTTTTGCCAGACCTTCATTGTGGGAAAGAAGTGATTTTCTCGGCGAGTTAAGCATTTTGCCGATTGGTTTCAGAACGGCTTGCATCAAAATTAACAGTTTTTTGCCAGACATTCATTGTGGGAAAAAAGTGAATTTCTCGGCGAGTAAAGCATTTTGAGTTATTTGCCGATTAGTTTCAGAACGTCTTGCATTGAAATTTACTATTTTTTGCCAGACATTCATTGTGGAACAAAAGTGATTTTCTCGGCTAGTTAAGCATTTTGAATTATTTGCCGATTAGTTTCAGAACGTCTTGCATTAAAATGAACTATTTTTGCCAGACATTCATTGTGTAAAGAAAGTGATTTTCTCGGCGAGTTAAGCATTTTGCCGATTGGTTTCAGAACGGCTTGCATCAAAATTAACAGTTTTTTGCCAGACATTCATTGTGGGAAAAAAGTGAATTTCTCGGCGAGTAAAGCATTTTGAGTTATTTGCCGATTGGTTTCAGAACGGCTTGCATCAAAATTAACTTTTTTTGCCAGACATTCATTGTGGGGAAAAAGTGATTTTCTCGGCTAGTTAAGCATTTTGAGTAATTTGCCGATCGGTTTCAGAACGGCTTGCATTAAAATGAACTATTTTTGCCAGACATTCATTGTGTAAAGAAAGTGGTTTTCTCGGCGTGTGAAGCATTTTGAGTAACTTGCCGATTGGTTTCAGATCGTCTTGCACTGAAATTAACATTTTTTTGCCAATCATTCATTGTGGGAAAAAAGTGATTTTCTCGGCGACTGAAGCATTTTGTGTAATTTGCCGATAGGTTTCAGAAGGTCTTGCATCAAAATGAACTATTTTTTGCCAGCCATTCATTGTGAAACAAAAGTGATTTTCTCAGCGAGTTAAGCATTTTGAGTAATTTGCCGATTGGTTTCAGAACGTCTTGCATTAAAATTTACTATTTTTGCCAGACATTCATTGTGGATAGAAAGTGGTTTTCTCGGCTAGTCAAGCATTTTGAGTAATTTGCCGATTGGTTTCAGAACGTCTTGCATCAAAATGAACTATTTTTTGCCAGCCATTCATTGTGGGAAAAAAGTGATTTTCTTGGCGAGTTAGGCATTTTGAGTAATTTGCCGATTGGTTTCAGAACGGCTTGCATTAAAATTTGCTATTTTTTGCCAGACATTCGTTGTGGAAAGAAAGTGATTTTCTCGGCTATTTAAGCATTTTGAGTAATTTGCCGATTGGTTTCAGAACGGCTTGCATCAAAATTAACTTTTTTTGCCAGACATTCATTGTGGGAAAAAAGTGATTTTCTCGGCTAGTTAAGCATTTTGAGTAATTTGCCGATTGGTTTCAGAACGGCTTGCATTAAAATTTACTATTTTTTGCCAGCCATTCATTGTGGGGAAAAAGTGATTTTCTCGGCTAGTTAAGCATTTTGAGTAATTTGCCGATTGGTTTCAGAACGTCTTACATCAAAGTGAACTATTTTTTGCCAGTCATTCATCGTGGGAAAAAAGTGATTTTCTCGGCTAGTCAAGCATTTTGAGTAATTTGCCGATTGGTTTCAGAACGTCTTGCATCAAAATGAACTATTTTTTGCCAGCCATTCATTGTGGGAAAAAAGTGATTTTCTTGGCGAGTTAGGCATTTTGAGTAATTTGCCGATTGGTTTCAGAACGTCTTGCATTAAAATTTACTATTTTTGCCAGACATTCATTGTGGATAGAAAGTGGTTTTCTCGGCGTGTTAAGCATTTTGAGTAACTTGCCGATTGGCTTCAGATCGTCTTGCATTGAAATTAACATTTTTTTGCCAACCATTCATTGTGGGAAAAAAGTGATTTTCTCGGCGAGTTAAGCATTTTGAGTAATTTGCCGATAGGTTTCAGAACGTCTTGCATCAAAATGAACTATTTATTGCCAGCCATTCATTGTGGAACAAAAGTGATTTTCCAGCGAGTTAAGCATTTTGAGTAATTTGCCGATTGGTTTCAGAACGGCTTGCATTAAAATTTGCTATCTTTTGCCAGACATTCATTGTGGAAAGAAAGTGATTTTCTCGGCTATTTAAGCATTTTGAGTAATTTGCCGATTGGTTTCAGAACGGCTTGCATCGAAATTACCTATTTTTGCCAGCCATTCATTTGGCTGGGAAAAAATGATTTTGTCGGCGAGTTAAGCATTTTGAGTAATTTGCCGATTGGTTTCAGAACGGCTTGCATCGAAATGAACTATTTTTTGCCAGCCATTCATTGTGGGAAAAAAGTGATTTTCTCAGCAAGTTAAGCATTTTGAGTAATTTGCCGATTGGTTTCAGAACGGCTTGCATTAAAATTTGCTATTTTTTGCCAGACATTCGTTGTGGAAAGAAAGTGATTTTCTCGGCTATTTAAGCATTTTGAGTAATTTGCCGATTGGTTTCAGAACGGCTTGCATTAAAATGAACTATTTTTTGCCAGCCATTCATTGTGGGAAAAAAGTGATTTTCTCGGCTAGTTCAGCATTTTGAGTAATTTGCCGATTGGTTTCAGAACGTCTTGCATCAAAATGAACTATTTTTTGCCAGCCATTCCTTGTGGGGAAAAAAGTGATTTTCTCGGCTAGTTTAGCATTTTGAGTAATTTGCCGATTGGTTTCAGAACGTCTTGCATTAGAATTTACTATTTTTGCCAGACATTCATTGTGGAAAGAAAGTGATTTTCTCGGCGAGTTAAGCATTTTGAGTAATTTGCCGATTGGTTTCAGAACGTCTTGCATGAAAATTAACTATTTTTTGCCAACCTTTCATTGTGGGAAAAAAGTGGTTTTCTCGGCGAGTTAAGCATTTTGAGTAATTTGCCGATTGGTTTCAGAACGTCTTTCATTGAAATTTACTATTATTTGCCAGACATTAATTGTGGGAAAAAAGTGATTTTCTCGGCGAGTTAAGCATTTTGAGTAATTTGCCGATTGGTTTCAGAACGGCTTGCATTAAAATTGACTATTTTTGCTAGACATTCATTGTGGAAAGAAGTGATTTTCTCGGCTAGTTAAGCATTTTGCCGATTGGTTTCAGAACGGCTTTCATCAAAATTAACAGTTTTTTGCCAGACATTCATTGTGGGGAAAAAAGTGAATTTCTCGGCGAGTAAAGCATTTTGAGTTATTTGCCGATTAGTTTCAGAACGTCTTGCATTGAAATTTACTATTTTTTGCCAGACATTCATTGTGGAACAAAAGTGATTTTCTCGGCGAGTTAAGCATTTTGAGTAATTTGCCGATTGGTCTCAGAACGTCTTGCATTAAAATTAACTATTTTTGCCAACCTTTCATTGTGGGATAAAAAGTGATTTTCTCGGCGAGTTAAGCATTTTGAGTAATTTGCCGATTGGTTTCAGAACGGCTTGCATTAAAATTTACTAGTGTTTGCCAGACATTCATTGTGGAAAGAAAGAGATTTTCTCGGCGAGTTAAGCATTTTGAGTAATTTGCCGATTGGTTTCAGAACGTCTTGCATCAAAATGAACTATTTTTTGCCAGCCATTCATTGTGGGAAAAAAGTGATTTTCTCGGCGAGTTAAGCATTTTGAGTAATTTACCGATTGATTTCAGAAGGTCTTGCATTAAAATTTACTATTTTTTCCCAGACATTTATTGTGGAAAGAAAGTGATTTTCTCGGCGAGTTAAGCATTTTGAGTAATTTGCCGATTGGTTTCAGAACGGCTTGCATTGAAATGTACTATTTTTTGCCAGACCTTCATTGTGGTAAAGAAGTGATTTTCTCGGCGAGTAAAGCATTTTGAGAAATTTGCCGATTGGTTTCAGAACGGCTTGCATCAAAATTAACTGTTTTTTGCCAAACATTCTTTGTGGGGAAAAAGTGAATTTCTCGGCGAGTAAAGCATTTTGAGTTATTTGCCGATTAGTTTCAGAACGTCTTGCATTGAAATTTACTATTTTTTGCCCGACATTCATTGTGGAACAAAAGTGATTTTCTCGCCGAGTTAAGTATTTTGAGTAATTTGCCGATAGGTTTCAGAACGTCTTGCATCAAAATGAACAATTTTTTGCCAGACATTCATTGTGGGAAAAAAGTGATTTTCTCGGCGAATTAAGCATTTTGAGTAATTTACCGATTGAGTTCAGAATGTCTTGCATTTAAATTTACTATTTTTTGCCAGACATTTATTGTGGAAAGAAAGTGATTTTCTCGGCGAGTTAAGCATTTTGAGTAATTTGCCGATTGGTTTCAGAACGGCTTGCATTGAAATTTACTATTTTTTGCCAGACATTCATTGTGGAACAAAAGTGATTTTCTCGGCTAGTTAAGCATTTTGAATTATTTGCCGATTAGTTTCAGAACGTCTTGCATTGAAATTTACTATTTTTTGCCAGACATTCATTGCGGAACAAAAGTGATTTTCTCGGCGAGTTAAGCATTTTGAGTATTTTGCCGATTGGTCTCAGAATGTCTTGCATTAAAATTAACTATTTTTTGCCAACCTTTCATTGTGGGATAAAAAGTGATTTTCTCGGCGAGTTAAGCATTCTGAGTAATTTGCCGATTGGTTTCAGAACGGCTTGCATTGAAATGTACTATTTTTTGCCAGACCTTCATTGTGGGAAAGAAGTGATTTTCTCGGCGAGTTAAGCATTTTGCCGATTGGTTTCAGAACGGCTTGCATCAAAATTAACAGTTTTTTGCCAGACATTCATTGTGGGAAAAAAGTGAATTTCTCGGCGAGTAAAGCATTTTGAGTTATTTGCCGATTAGTTTCAGAACGTCTTGCATTGAAATTTACTATTTTTTGCCAGACATTCATTGTGGAACAAAAGTGATTTTCTCGGCTAGTTAAGCATTTTGAATTATTTGCCGATTAGTTTCAGAACGTCTTGCATTGAAATTTACTATTTTTTGCCAGACATTCATTGTGGAACAAAAGTGATTTTCTCGGCGAGTTAAGCATTTTGAGTAATTTGCCGATTGGTCTCAGAACGTCTTGCATTAAAATTAACTATTTTTGTCAACCTTTCATTGTGGGATAAAAAGTGATTTTCTCGGCGAGTTAAGCAGTTTGAGTAATTTGCCGATTGGTTTCAGAACGGCTTGCATTAAAATTTACTAGTGTTTGCCAGACATTCATTGTGGAAAGAAAGAGATTTTCTCGGCGAGTTAAGCATTTTGAGTAATTTGCCGATTGGTTTCAGAACGTCTTGCATCAAAATGAACTATTTTTTGCCAGACATTCATTGTGGAAAAAAGTGATTTTCTCGGCTAGTTAAGCATTTTGAGTAATTTGCCGATTGGTTTCAGAACGGCTTGCATCGAAATTACCTATTTTTGCTAGCCAATTATTTGAGTGGGAAAAAATGATTTTGTCGGCGAGTTAAGCATTTTGAGTAATTTGCCGATAGGTTTCAGTACGTCTTGCATCAAAATGAACTATTTTTTGCCAGCCATTCATTGTGGAACAAAAGTGATTTTCTCAGCAAGTTAAGCATTTTGAGTAATTTGCCGATTGGTTTCAGAACGGCTTGCATTAAAATTTGCTATTTTTTGCCAGACATTCGTTGTGGAAAGAAAGTGATTTTCTCGGCTATTTAAGCATTTTGAGTAATTTGCCGATTGGTTTCAGAACGGCTTGCATCAAAATTAACTTTTTTTGCCAGACATTCATTGTGGGGAAAAAGTGATTTTCTCGGCTAGTTAAGCATTTTGAGTAATTTGCCGATCGGTTTCAGAACGGCTTGCATTAAAATGAACTATTTTTTGCCAGCCATTCATTGTGGGAAAAAAGTGATTTTCTCGGCGAGTTAAGCATTTTGAGTAATTTGCCGATTGGTTTCAGAACGTCTTGCATTAAAATTAACTATTTTTTGCCAACCTTTCATTGTGGGAAAAAAGTGGTTTTCTCGGCGAGTTAAGCATTTTGAGTAATTTGCCGATTGGTTTCAGAACGTCTTTCATTGAAATTTACTATTATTTGCCAGACATTAATTGTGGGAAAAAAGTGATTTTCTCGGCGAGTTAAGCATTTTGAGTAATTTGCCGATTGGTTTCAGAACGGCTTGCATTAAAATTTACTATTTTTTGCCAGCCATTCATTGTGGGGAAAAAGTGATTTTCTCGGCTCGTTAAGCATTTTGAGTAATTTGCCGATTGGTTTAGGAACGTCTTGCATCAAAATGAACTATTTTTTGCCAGCCATTCATTGTGGGGAAAAAAGTGATTTTCTCGGCGAGTTAGGCATTTTGAGTAATTTGCCGATTGGTTTCAGAACGTCTTGCATTAAAATTTACTATTTTTGCCAGACATTCATTGTGTAAAGAAAGTGGTTTTCTCGGCGTGTGAAGCATTTTGAGTAACTTGCCGATTGGTTTCAGATCGTCTTGCACTGAAATTAACATTTTTTTGCCAATCATTCATTGTGGGAAAAAAGTGATTTTCTCGGCGACTGAAGCATTTTGTGTAATTTGCCGATAGGTTTCAGAAGGTCTTGCATCAAAATGAACTATTTTTTGCCAGCCATTCATTGTGAAACAAAAGTGATTTTCTCAGCGAGTTAAGCATTTTGAGTAATTTGCCGATTGGTTTCAGAACGTCTTGCATTAAAATTTACTATTTTTGCCAGACATTCATTGTGGATAGAAAGTGGTTTTCTCGGCGTGTTAAGCATTTTGAGTAACTTGCCGATTGGCTTCAGATCGTCTTGCATCAAAATTAACTTTTTTTGCCAGACATTCATTGTGGGAAAAAAGTAATTTTCTCGGCTAGTTAAGCATTTTGAGTAATTTGCCGATTGGTTTCAGAACGGCTTGCATTAAAATTTACAATTTTTTGCCAGCCATTCATTGTGGGGAAAAAGTGATTTTCTCGGCTAGTCAAGCATTTTGAGTAATTTGCCGATTGGTTTCAGAACGTCTTGCATCAAAATGAACTATTTTTTGCCAGCCATTCATTGTGGGAAAAAAGTGATTTTCTTGGCGAGTTAGGCATTTTGAGTAATTTGCCGATTGGTTTCAGAACGGCTTGCATTAAAATTTGCTATTTTTTGCCAGACATTCGTTGTGGAAAGAAAGTGATTTTCTCGGCTATTTAAGCATTTTGAGTAATTTGCCGATTGGTTTCAGAACGGCTTGCATCAAAATTAACTTTTTTTGCCAGACATTCATTGTGGGAAAAAAGTGATTTTCTCGGCTAGTTAAGCATTTTGAGTAATTTGCCGATTGGTTTCAGAACGGCTTGCATTAAAATTTACTATTTTTTGCCAGCCATTCATTGTGGGGAAAAAGTGATTTTCTCGGCTAGTTAAGCATTTTGAGTAATTTGCCGATTGGTTTCAGAACGTCTTACATCAAAGTGAACTATTTTTTGCCAGTCATTCATCGTGGGAAAAAAGTGATTTTCTCGGCTAGTCAAGCATTTTGAGTAATTTACCGATTGGTTTCAGAACGTCTTGCATCAAAATGAACTATTTTTTGCCAGCCATTCATTGTGGGAAAAAAGTGATTTTCTTGGCGAGTTAGGCATTTTGAGTAATTTGCCGATTGGTTTCAGAACGTCTTGCATTAAAATTTACTATTTTTGCCAGACATTCATTGTGGATAGAAAGTGGTTTTCTCGGCGTGTTAAGCATTTTGAGTAACTTGCCGATTGGCTTCAGATCGTCTTGCATTGAAATTAACATTTTTTTGCCAACCATTCATTGTGGGAAAAAAGTGATTTTCTCGGCGAGTTAAGCATTTTGAGTAATTTGCCGATAGGTTTCAGAACGTCTTGCATCAAAATGAACTATTTATTGCCAGCCATTCATTGTGGAACAAAAGTGATTTTCCAGCGAGTTAAGCATTTTGAGTAATTTGCCGATTGGTTTCAGAACGGCTTGCATTAAAATTTGCTATCTTTTGCCAGACATTCATTGTGGAAAGAAAGTGATTTTCTCGGCTATTTAAGCATTTTGAGTAATTTGCCGATTGGTTTCAGAACGGCTTGCATCGAAATTACCTATTTTTGCCAGCCATTCATTTGGCTGGGAAAAAATGATTTTGTCGGCGAGTTAAGCATTTTGAGTAATTTGCCGATTGGTTTCAGAACGGCTTGCATCGAAATGAACTATTTTTTGCCAGCCATTCATTGTTGAGCAAAAGTGATTTTCTCGGCGAGTTAAGCATTTTGAGTAATTTGCCGATTGGTTTCAGATCGTCTTGCATTGAAATTAACATTTTTTTGCCAACCATTCATTGTGGGAAAACGTGATTTTCTCGGCGAGTTAGGCATTTTGAGTAATTTGCCGATAGGTTTCAGTACGTCTTGCATCAAAATGAACTATTTTTTGCCAGCCATTCATTGTGGAACAAAAGTGATTTTCTCAGCAAGTTAAGCATTTTGAGTAATTTGCCGATTGGTTTCAGAACGGCTTGCATTAAAATTTGCTATTTTTTGCCAGACATTCGTTGTGGAAAGAAAGTGATTTTCTCGGCTATTTAAGCATTTTGAGTAATTTGCCGATTGGTTTCAGAACGGCTTGCATTAAAATGAACTATTTTTTGCCAGCCATTCATTGTGGGAAAAAAGTGATTTTCTCGGCTAGTTCAGCATTTTGAGTAATTTGCCGATTGGTTTCAGAACGTCTTGCATCAAAATGAACTATTTTTTGCCAGCCATTCCTTGTGGGGAAAAAAGTGATTTTCTCGGCTAGTTTAGCATTTTGAGTAATTTGCCGATTGGTTTCAGAACGTCTTGCATTAGAATTTACTATTTTTGCCAGACATTCATTGTGGAAAGAAAGTGATTTTCTCGGCGAGTTAAGCATTTTGAGTAATTTGCCGATTGGTTTCAGAACGTCTTGCATGAAAATTAACTATTTTTTGCCAACCTTTCATTGTGGGAAAAAAGTGGTTTTCTCGGCGAGTTAAGCATTTTGAGTAATTTGCCGATTGGTTTCAGAACGTCTTTCATTGAAATTTACTATTATTTGCCAGACATTAATTGTGGGAAAAAAGTGATTTTCTCGGCGAGTTAAGCATTTTGAGTAATTTGCCGATTGGTTTCAGAACGGCTTGCATTAAAATTGACTATTTTTGCTAGACATTCATTGTGGAAAGAAGTGATTTTCTCGGCTAGTTAAGCATTTTGAGTAATTTGCCGATTGGTTTCAGAACGGCTTGCATTAAAATTTACTATTTTTTGCCAGCCATTCATTGTGGGGAAAAAGTGATTTTATCGGCTAGTTAAGCATTTTGAGTAATTTGCCGATTGGTTTAGGAACGTCTTGCATCAAAATGAACTATTTTTTGCCAGCCATTCATTGTGGGGAAAAAAGTGATTTTCTCGGCGAGTTAGGCATTTTGAGTAATTTGCCGATTGGTTTCAGAACGTCTTGCATTAAAATTTACTATTTTTGCCAGACATTCATTGTGTAAAGAAAGTGGTTTTCTCGGCGTGTGAAGCATTTTGAGTAACTTGCCGATTGGTTTCAGATCGTCTTGCATTGAAATTAACATTTTTTTGCCAATCGTTCATTGTGGGAAAAAAGTGATTTTCTCGGCGACTGAAGCATTTTGTGTAATTTGCCGATAGGTTTCAGAACGTCTTGCATCAAAATGAACTATTTTTTGCCAGCCATTCATTGTGGAACAAAAGTGATTTTCTCAGCGAGTTAAGCATTTTGAGTAATTTGCCGATTGGTTTCAGAACGGCTTGCATTAAAATTTGCTATTTTTTGCCAGACATTCGTTGTGGAAAGAAAGTGATTTTCTCGGCTATTTAAGCATTTTGAGTAATTTGCCGATTGGTTTCAGAACGGCTTGCATCAAAATTAACTTTTTTTGCCAGACATTCATTGTGGGAAAAAAGTGATTTTCTCGGCGAGTTAAGCATTTTGAGTAATTTGCCGATTGGTTTCAGAACGGCTTGCATTAAAATTTACTATTTTTTGCCAGCCATTCATTGTGGGGAAAAAGTGATTTTCTCGGCTAGTTAAGCATTTTGAGTAATTTGCCGATTGGTTTCGGAACGTCTTGCATCAAAATGAACTATTTTTTGCCAGCCATTCATTGTGGGAAAAAAGTCATTTTCTCGGCGAGTTAGGCATTTTGAGTAATTTGCCGATTGGTTTCAGAACGTCTTGCATTAAAATTTACTATTTTTGCCAGACATTCATTGTGTAAAGAAAGTGGGTTCCTCGGCGTGTGAAGCATTTTGAGTAACTTGCCGATTGGTTTCAGATCGTCTTGCATTGAAATTAACATTTTTTTGCCAATCATTCATTGTGGGAAAAAAGTGATTTTCTCGGCGACTGAAGCATTTTGTGTAATTTGCCGATAGGTTTCAGAACGTCTTGCATCAAAATGAACTATTTTTTGCCAGCCATTCATTGTGGAACAAAAGTGATTTTCTCAGCGAGTAATTTGCCGATTGGTTTCAGAACGGCTTGCATTAAAATTTGCTACTTTTTGCCAGACATTCGTTGTGGAAAGAAAGTGATTTTCTCGGCTATTTAAGCATTTTGAGTAATTTGCCGATTGGTTTCAGAACTGCTTGCATCAAAATTAACTTTTTTTGCCAGACATTCATTGTGGGAAAAAAGTGATTTTCTCGGCGAGTTAAGCATTTTGAGTAATTTGCCGATTGGTTTCAGAACGTCTTGCATCAAAATGAACTATTTTTTGCCAGCCATTCATTGTGGGAAAAAAGTGATTTTCTCGGCTAGTTAAGCATTTTGAGTAATTTGCCGATTGGTTTCAGAACGCCTTGCATTAAAATTTACTATTTTTGCCAGACATTCCTTGTGGAAAGAAAGTGATTTTCTCGGCGAGTTAAGCATTTTGAGTAATTTGCCGATTGGTTTCAGAACGTCTTGCATTAAAATTAACTATTTTTTGCCAACCTTTCATTGTGGGAAAAAAGTGATTTTCTCGGCGAGTTAAGCATTTTGAGTAATTTGCCGATTGGTTTCAGAACGGCTTGCATCAAAATTAACTATTTTTTGCCAGCCATTCATTGTGGAAAGAAAGTGATTTTCTCGGCGAGTTAAGCATTTTGAGTAATTTGCCGATTGGTTTCAGAACGTCTTGCATTAACATTAACTATTTTTTGCCAGCCTTTCATTGTGGGAAAAAAGTGATTTTCTCGGCGAGTAAAGCATTTTGAGTTATTTGCCGATTAGTTTCAGAACGTCTTGCATCAAAATGAATTATATTTTTTGCCAGCCATTCACTGTGGGAAAAAAGTGATTTTCTCGGCGAGTTAAGCATTTTGAGTAATTTGCCGATTGGTTTCAGACCGGTTTGCATCGAAATTAACTATTTTTGCCAGCCATTCATTGTGGGGTTAAAAATGATTTTCTCGGCGATTTAAGCATTTTGAGTAATTTGACGATTGGTTTCAGAACGTCTTGCATTGAAAGTAACAATTTTTTGACAACCATTCATTGTGGGGGAAAAAGTGATTTTCTCGGCGAGTTAAGTATTTTGAGTAATTTGCCGATTGGTTTCAGAACGGCTTGCATCGAAATTACCTATTTTTGCCAGCCATTCATTTGGGTGGGAAAAAATGATTTTGTCGGCGAGTTAAGCATTTTGAGTAATTTCCGATAGGTTTCAGAACGTCTTACATCAAAATGAACTATTTTTTGCCAGCCATTCATCGTGGAACAAAAGTGATTTTCTCAGCGAGTTAAGCATTTTGAGTAATTTGCCGATTGGTTTCAGAACGGCTTGCATTAAAATTTGCTATTTTTTGCCAGACATTCGTTGTGGAAAGAAAGTGATTTTCTCGGCTATTTAAGCATTTTGAGTAATTTGCCGATTGGTTTCAGAGCGTCTTGCATTAAAATTAACTATTTTTTGCCAACCTTTCATTGTGGGAAAAAAGTGATTGGCTCGGCGAGTTAAGCATTTTGAGTAATTAGCCGATTGGTTTCAGAACGACTTGCATTAAAATTTACTATTTTTTGCCAGCCATTCATTGTGGGGAAAAAGTGATTTTCTCGGCTAGTTAAGCATTTTGAGTAATTTGCCGATTGGTTTGAGAACGCCTTGCATCAAAGGGAACTATTTTTTGCCAGCCATTCATCGTGGGAAAAAAGTGATTTTCTCGGCTAGTCAAGCATTTTGAGTAATTTGCCGATTGGTTTCAGAACGTCTTGCATCAAAATGAACTATTTTTTGCCAGCCATTCATTGTGGGAAAAAAGTGATTTTCTTGGCGAGTTAGGCATTTTGAGTAATTTGCCGATTGGTTTCAGAACGTCTTGCATTAAAATTTACTATTTTTGCCAGACATTCATTGTGGAAAGAAAGTGGTTTTCTCGGCGTGTTAAGCATTTTGAGTAACTTGCCGATTGGCTTCAGATCGTCTTGCATTGAAATTAACATTTTTTTGCATACCATTAATTGTGGGAAAAAAGTGATTTTCTCGGCGAGTTAAGCATTTTGAGTAATTTGCCGATAGGTTTCAGAACGTCTTGCATCAAAATGAACTATTTATTGCCAGCCATTCATTGTGGAACAAAAGTGATTTTCCAGCGAGTTAAGCATTTTGAGTAATTTGCCGATTGATTTCAGCACGGCTTGCATTAAAATTTGCTATCTTTTGCCAGACATTCATTGTGGAAAGAAAGTGATTTTCTCGGCTATTTAAGCATTTTGAGTAATTTGCCGGTTGGTTTCACAACGGCTTGCATCAAAATTAACTTTTCTTGCCAGACATTCATTGTGGGAAAAAAGTGATTTTCTCGGCTAGTTAAGCATTTTGAGTAATTTGCCGATAGGTTTCAGAACGTCTTGCATCAAAATGAACTATTTTTTGCCAGCCATTCATTGTGGAACAAAAGTGATTTTCTCAGCGAGTAATTTGCCGATTGGTTTCAGAACGGCTTGCATTAAAATTTGCTACTTTTTGCCAGACATTCGTTGTGGAAAGAAAGTGATTTTCTCGGCTATTTAAGCATTTTTTGTAATTTGCCGATTGGTTTCAGAACTGCTTGCATCAAAATTAACTTTTTTTGCCAGACATTCATTGTGGGAAAAAAGTGATTTTCTCGGCGAGTTAAGCATTTTGAGTAATTTGCCGATTGGTTTCAGAACGTCTTGCATCAAAATGAACTATTTTTTGCCAGCCATTCATTGTGGGAAAAAAGTGATTTTCTCGGCTAGTTAAGCATTTTGAGTAATTTGCCGATTGGTTTCAGAACGCCTTGCATTAAAATTTACTATTTTTGCCAGACATTCCTTGTGGAAAGAAAGTGATTTTCTCGGCGAGTTAAGCATTTTGAGTAATTTGCCGATTGGTTTCAGAACGTCTTGCATTAAAATTAACTATTTTTTGCCAACCTTTCATTGTGGGAAAAAAGTGATTTTCTCGGCGAGTTAAGCATTTTGAGTAATTTGCCGATTGGTTTCAGAACGGCTTGCATCAAAATTAACTATTTTTTGCCAGCCATTCATTGTGGAAAGAAAGTGATTTTCTCGGCGAGTTAAGCATTTTGAGTAATTTGCCGATTGGTTTCAGAACGTCTTGCATTAACATTAACTATTTTTTGCCAGCCTTTCATTGTGGGAAAAAAGTGATTTTCTCGGCGAGTAAAGCATTTTGAGTTATTTGCCGATTAGTTTCAGAACGTCTTGCATCAAAATGAATTATATTTTTTGCCAGCCATTCACTGTGGGAAAAAAGTGATTTTCTCGGCGAGTTAAGCATTTTGAGTAATTTGCCGATTGGTTTCAGACCGGTTTGCATCGAAATTAACTATTTTTGCCAGCCATTCATTGTGGGGTTAAAAATGATTTTCTCGGCGATTTAAGCATTTTGAGTAATTTGACGATTGGTTTCAGAACGTCTTGCATTGAAAGTAACAATTTTTTGACAACCATTCATTGTGGGGGAAAAAGTGATTTTCTCGGCGAGTTAAGTATTTTGAGTAATTTGCCGATTGGTTTCAGAACGGCTTGCATCGAAATTACCTATTTTTGCCAGCCATTCATTTGGGTGGGAAAAAATGATTTTGTCGGCGAGTTAAGCATTTTGAGTAATTTGCCGATTGGTTTCAGAACGGCTTGCATTGAAATGAACTATTTTTTGCCAGCCATTAATTGTTGAACAAAAGTGATTTTCTCGGCGAGTTAAGCATTTTGAGTAATTTGCCGATTGGTTTCAGATCGTCTTGCATTGAAATTAACATTTTTTTGCCAACCATTCATTGTGGGAAAAAAGTGATTTTCTCGGCGAGTTAAGCATTTTGAGTAATTTCCGATAGGTTTCAGAACGGCTTGCATTAAAATTTGCTATTTTTTGCCAGACATTCGTTGTGGAAAGAAAGTGATTTTCTCGGCTATTTAAGCATTTTGAGTAATTTGCCGATTGGTTTCAGAGCGTCTTGCATTAAAATTAACTCTTTTTTGCCAACCTTTCATTGTGGGAAAAAAGTGATTGGCTCGGCGAGTTAAGCATTTTGAGTAATTAGCCGATTGGTTTCAGAACAACTTGCATTAAAATTTACTATTTTTTGCCAGCCATTCATTGTGGGGAAAAAGTGATTTTCTCGGCTAGTTAAGCATTTTGAGTAATTTGCCGATTGGTTTGAGAACGCCTTGCATCAAAGGGAACTATTTTTTGCCAGCCATTCATCGTGGGAAAAAAGTGATTTTCTCGGCTCGTCAAGCATTTTGAGTAATTTGCCGATTGGTTTCAGAACGTCTTGCATCAAAATGAACTATTTTTTGCCAGCCATTCATTGTGGGAAAAAAGTGATTTTCTTGGCGAGTTAGGCATTTTGAGTAATTTGCCGATTGGTTTCAGAACGTCTTGCATTAAAATTTACTATTTTTGCCAGACATTCATTGTGGAAAGAAAGTGGTTTTCTCGGCGTGTTAAGCATTTTGAGTAACTTGCCGATTGGCTTCAGATCGTCTTGCATTGAAATTAACATTTTTTTGCATACCATTAATTGTGGGAAAAAAGTGATTTTCTCGGCGAGTTAAGCATTTTGAGTAATTTGCCGATAGGTTTCAGAACGTCTTGCATCAAAATGAACTATTTATTGCCAGCCATTCATTGTGGAACAAAAGTGATTTTCCAGCGAGTTAAGCATTTTGAGTAATTTGCCGATTGATTTCAGCACGGCTTGCATTAAAATTTGCTATCTTTTGCCAGACATTCATTGTGGAAAGAAAGTGATTTTCTCGGCTATTTAAGCATTTTGAGTAATTTGCCGGTTGGTTTCACAACGGCTTGCATCAAAATTAACTTTTCTTGCCAGACATTCATTGTGGGAAAAAAGTGATTTTCTCGGCTAGTTAAGCATTTTGAGTAATTTGCCGATTGGTTTCAGAACGGCTTGCATTAAAATGAACTATTTTTTGCCAGCCATTCATTGTGGGAAAAAGTGATTTTCATAGATTTCATAGAATTTACAGTGCAGAAGGAGGCCATTCGGCCCATCGAGTCTGCACCGGCTCTTGGAAAGAGCACCCTACCGGGGCCCACACCTCCACCCTATCCCCATAACCCCTTAACCCAGTAACCACACCCAACACTAAGCGCAATTTTGGACACTAAGGACAATTTAACATGGCCAATCCACCTAACCTGCACATCTTTGGACTGTGGGAGGAAACCGGAGCACCCGGAGGAAACGCACGCACACATGGGGAGGACGTGCAGACTCCGCACAGACAGTGACCCAAGCCAGGAATCGAACCTGGGACCCTGGAGCTGTGAAGCAATTGTGCTATCCACTATGCTACCGTGCTGCCCTTCTCGGCTAGTTCAGCATTTTGAGTAATTTGCCGATTGGTTTCAGAACGTCTGGCATCAAAATGAACTATTTTTTGCCAGCCATTCATTGTGGGGTTAAAAATGATTTTCTCGGCGATTTAAGCATTTTGAGTAATTTGACGATTGGTTTCAGAACGTCTTGCATTGAAAGTAACAATTTTTTGACAACCATTCATTGTGGGGGAAAAAGTGATTTTCTCGGCGAGTTAAGTATTTTGAGTAATTTGCCGATTGGTTTCAGAACGGCTTGCATCGAAATTACCTATTTTTGCCAGCCATTCATTTGGGTGGGAAAAAATGATTTTGTCGGCGAGTTAAGCATTTTGAGTAATTTGCCGATTGGTTTCAGATCGTCTTGCATTGAAATTAACATTTTTTTGCCAACCATTCATTGTGGGAAAAAAGTGATTTTCTCGGCGAGTTAAGCATTTTGAGTAATTTGCCGATAGGTTTCAGAACGTCTTGCATCAAAATGAACTATTTTTTGCCAGCCATTCATTGTGGAACATAAGTGATTTTCTCAGCGAGTTAAGCATTTTGAGTAATTTGCCGATTGGTTTCAGAACGGCTTGCATTAAAATTTGCTATTTTTTGCCAGACATTCGTTGTGGAAAGAAAGTGATTTTCTCGGCTATTTAAGCATTTTGAGTAATTTGCCGATTGGTTTCAGAACGGCTTGCATCAAAATTAACTTTTTTTGCCAGCCATTCATCGTGGGAAAAAAGTGATTTTCTCGGCTAGTCAAGCATTTTGAGTAATTTGCCGATTGGTTTCAGAACGTCTTGCATCAAAATGAACTATTTTTTGCCAGCCATTCATTGTGGGGAAAAAGTGATTTTCTAGGCGAGTTAGGCATTTTGAGTAATTTGCCGATTGGTTTCAGAACTTCTTGCATTAAAATTTACTATTTTTGCCAGACATTCATTGTGGAAAGAAAGTGGTTTTCTCGGCGTGTTAAGCATTTTGAGTAACTTGCCGATTGGCTTCAGATCGTCTTGCATTGAAATTAACATTTTTTTGCCAACCATTCATTGTGGGAAAAAAGTGATTTTCTCGGCGAGTTAAGCATTTTGAGTAATTTGCCGATAGGTTTCAGAACGTCTTGCATCAAAATGAACTATTTATTGCCAGCCATTCATTGTGGAACAAAAGTGATTTTCCAGCGAGTTAAGCATTTTGAGTAATTTGCCGATTGGATTCAGAACGGCTTGCATTAAAATTTGCTATCTTTTGCCAGACATTCATTGTGGAAAGAAAGTGATTTTCTCGGCTATTTAAGCATTTTGAGTAATTTGCCGATTGGTTTCAGAACGGCTTGCATCAAAATTAACTTTTCTTGCCAGACATTCATTGTGGGAAAAAAGTGATTTCCTCGGCTAGTTAAGCATTTTGAGTAATTTGCCGATTGGTTTCAGAACGGCTTGCATTAAAATGAACTATTTTTTGCCAGCCATTCATTGTGGGAAAAAAGTGATTTTCTCGGCTAGTTCTGCATTTTGAGTAATTTGCCGATTGGTTTCAGAACGGCTTGCATCAAAATGAACTATTTTTTGCCAGCCATTCATTGTGGGAAGAAAGTGATTTTCTCGGCGAGTTAAGCATTTTGAGTAATTTGCCGATTGGTTTCAGAACGTCTTTCATTGAAATTTACTATTATTTGCCAGACATTAATTGTGGGAAAAAAGTGATTTCCTCGGCTAGTTAAGCATTTTGAGTAATTTGCCGATTGGTTTCAGAACGTCTTGCATTAAAGTTTACTATTTTTGCTAGACATTCATTGTGGAAAGAAAGTGATTTTCTCGGCGAGTTAAGCATTTTGAGTAATTTGCCGATTGGTTTCAGAACGTCTTTCATTGAAATTTACTATTATTTGCCAGACATTAATTGTGGGAAAAAAGTGATTTTCTCGGCGAGTTAAGCATTTTGAGTAATTTGCCGATTGGTTTCAGAACGGCTTGCATTAAAATTGACTATTTTTTGCTAGACATTCATTGTGGAAAAAAGTGATTTTCTCGGCTAGTTAAGCATTTTGAGTAATTTGCCGATTGGTTTCAGAACGGCTTGCATTAAAATTTACTATTTTTTGCCAGCCATTCATTGTGGGGAAAAAGTGATTTTCTCGGCTAGTTAAGCATTTTGAGTAATTTGCCGATTGGTTTAGGAACGTCTTGCATTAAAATTTACTATTTTTGCCAGACATTCATTGTGGAACGAAAGTGGTTTTCTCGGCGTGTGAAGCATTTTGAGTAACTTGCCGATTGGTTTCAGATCGTCTTGCATTGAAATTAACATTTTTTTGCCAATCATTCATTGTGGGAAAAAAGTGATTTTCTCGGCGACTGAAGCATTTTGTGTAATTTGCCGATAGGTTTCAGAACGTCTTGCATCAAAATGAACTATTTTTTGCCAGCCATTCATTGTGGAACAAAAGTGATTTTCTCAGCGAGTTAAGCATTTTGAGTAATTTGCCGATTGGTTTCAGAACGGCTTACATTAAAATTTGCTATTTTTTGCCAGACATTCGTTGTGGAAAGAAAGTGATTTTCTCGGCTATTTAAGCACTTTGAGTAATTTGCCGATTGGTTTCAGAACGGCTTGCATCAAAATTAACTTTTTTTGCCAGACATTCATTGTGGGGAAAAGCTGATTTTCTCAGCTCGTTAAGCCGTTTGAGTAATTTGCCAATTGGTTTCAGAACGGCTTGCATTGAAATTTACTATTTTTTGCAAGCCATTCATTGTGGGGAAAAAGTGATTTTCTGGGCTAGTTAAGCATTTTGAGTAATTTGCCGATTGGTTTCAGAACGTCTTGCATTGAAATTAACTATTTTTTGCCAGCCATTCATTGTGGGAAAAAAGTGGTTTTCTCGGCGAGTTAGGCATTTTGAGTAATTTGCCGATTGGATTCAGAACGGATTGCATTAAAATTTGCTATTTTTTGCCAGACATTCATTGTGGAAAGAAAGTGATTTTCTCGGCTATTTAAGCATTTTGAGTAATTTGCCGATTGGTTTCAGAACGGCTTGCATCAAAATTAACTTTTCTTGCCAGACATTCATTGTGGGAAAAAAGTGATTTTCTCGGCGAGTTAAGCATTTTGAGTAATTTGCCGATTGGTTTCAGAACGTCTTGCATCAAAATGAACTATTTTTTGCCAGCCATTCATTGTGGGAAAAAAGTGATTTTCTCGGCTAGTTAAGCATTTTGAGTAATTTGCCGATTGGTTTCAGAACGCCTTGCATTAAAATTTACTATTTTTGCCAGACATTCCTTGTGGAAAGAAAGTGATTTTCTCGGCGAGTTAAGCATTTTGAGTAATTTGCCGATTGGTTTCAGAACGTCTTGCATTAAAATTAACTATTTTTTGCCAACCTTTCATTGTGGGAAAAAAGTGGTTTTCTCGGCGAGTTAAGCATTTTGAGTAATTTGCCGATTGGTTTCAGAACGTGTTTCATTGAAATTTACTATTATTTGCCAGCCATTAATTGTGGGAAAAAAGTGATTTTCTCGGCGAGTTAAGCATTTTGAGTAATTTGCCGATTGGTTTCAGAACGGCTTGCATTGAAAGTAACAATCTTTTGACGACCATTCAATGTGGAAAAAAGTGAGTTTCTCGGCGAGTTAAGCATTTTGAGTAATTTGCCGATTAGTTTCAGAACGTCTTGCATTGAAATTTACTATTTTTTGCCAGACATTCATTGTGGAACAGAAGTGATTTTCTCGGCGAGTTAAGCATTTTGAGTAACTTGCCGATTGGTTTCAGAACGGCTTGCATTAAAATGAACTATTTTTTGCCAGCCATTCATTGTGGGAAAAAAGTGATTTTCTCGGCTAGTTCAGCATTTTGAGTAATTTGCCGATTGGTTTCAGAACGGCTTGCATCAAAATGAACTATTTCTTGCCAGACCTTCATTGTGGGAAAAAAGTGATTTCCTCGGCTAGTTAAGCATTTTGAGTAATTTGCCGATTGGTTTCAGAACGGCTTGCATCAAAATGAACTATTTTTTGCCAGCCATTCATTGTGGGAAGAAAGTGATTTTCTCGGCGAGTTAAGCATTTTGAGTAATTTGCCGATTGGTTTCAGAACGTTTTTCATTGAAATTTACTATTATTTGCCAGACATTAATTGTGGGAAAAAAGTGATTTTCTCGGCGAGTTAAGCATTTTGAGTAATTTGCCGATTGGTTTCAGAACGGCTTGCATTAAAATTGACTATTTTTTGCTAGACATTCATTGTGGAAAAAAGTGATTTTCTCGGCTAGTTAAGCATTTTGAGTAATTTGCCGATTGGTTTCAGAACGGCTTGCATTAAAATTTACTATTTTTTGCCAGCCATTCATTGTGGGGAAAAAGTGATTTTCTCGGCTAGTTAAGCATTTTGAGTAATTTGCCGATTGGTTTAGGAACGTCTTGCATTAAAATTTACTATTTTTGCCAGACATTCATTGTGGAAAGAAAGTGGTTTTCTCGGCGTGTGAAGCATTTTGAGTAACTTGCCGATTGGTTTCAGATCGTCTTGCATTGAAATTAACATTTTTTTGCCAATCATTCATTGTGGGAAAAAAGTGATTTTCTCGGCGACTGAAGCATTTTGTGTAATTTGCCGATAGGTTTCAGAACGTCTTGCATCAAAATGAACTATTTTTTGCCAGCCATTCATTGTGGAACAAAAGTGATTTTCTCAACGAGTTAAGCATTTTGAGTAATTTGCCGATTGGTTTCAGAACGGCTTGCATTAAAATTTGCTATTTTTTGCCAGACATTCGTTGTGGAAAGAAAGTGATTTTCTCGGCTATTTAAGCACTTTGAGTAATTTGCCGATTGGTTTCAGAACGGCTTGCATCAAAATTAACTTTTTTTGCCAGACATTCATTGTGGGGAAAAAGTGATTTTCTCGGCTCGTTAAGCATTTTGAGTAATTTGCCAATTGGTTTCAGAACGGCTTGCATTGAAATTTACTATTTTTTGCCAGCCATTCATTGTGGGAAAAAAGTGATTTTCTCGGCGAGTTAGGCATTTTGAGTAATTTGCCGATTGGATTCAGAACGGATTGCATTAAAATTTGCTATTTTTTGCCAGACATTCATTGTGGAAAGAAAGTGATTTTCTCGGCTATTTAAGCATTTTGAGTAATTTCCCGATTGGTTTCAGAACGGCTTGCATCAAAATTAACTTTTCTTGCCAGACATTCATTGTGGGAAAAAAGTGATTTTCTCGGCGAGTTAAGCATTTTGAGTAATTTGCCGATTGGTTTCAGAACGTCTTGCATCAAAATGAACTATTTTTTGCCAGCCATTCATTGTGGGGAAAAAAGTGATTTTCTCGGCTAGTTAAGCATTTTGAGTAATTTGCCGTTTGGTTTCAGAACGCCTTGCATTAAAATTTACTATTTTTGCCAGACATTCCTTGTGGAAAGAAAGTGATTTTCTCGGCGAGTTAAGCATTTTGAGTAACTTGCCGATTGGCTTCAGATCGTCTTGCATTGAAATTAACATTTTTTTGCCAACCATTCATTGTGGGAAAAAAGTGATTTTCTCGGCGAGTTAAGCATTTTGAGTAATTTGCCGATAGGTTTCAGAACGTCTTGCATCAAAATGAACTATTTATTGCCAGCCATTCATTGTGGAACAAAAGTGATTTTCCAGCGAGTTAAGCATTTTGAGTAATTTGCCGATTGGATTCAGAACGGCTTGCATTAAAATTTGCTATCTTTTGCCAGACATTCATTGTGGAAAGAAAGTGATTTTCTCGGCTATTTAAGCATTTTGAGTAATTTGCCGATTGGTTTCAGAACGGCTTGCATCAAAATTAACTTTTTTTGCCAGCCATTCATCGTGGGAAAAAAGTGATTTTCTCGGCTAGTCAAGCATTTTGAGTAATTTGCCGATTGGTTTCAGAACGTCTTGCATCAAAATGAACTATTTTTTGCCAGCCATTCATTGTGGGAAAAAAGTGATTTTCTAGGCGAGTTAGGCATTTTGAGTAATTTGCCGATTGGTTTCAGAACGGCTTGCATTAAAATGAACTATTTTTTGCCAGCCATTCATTGTGGGAAAAAAGTGATTTTCTCGGCTAGTTCAGCATTTTGAGTAATTTGCCGATTGGTTTCAGAACGTCTTGCATCAAAATGAACTATTTTTTGCCAGCCATTCATTGTGGAACAAAAGTGATTTTCTCAACGAGTTAAGCATTTTGAGTAATTTGCCGATTGGTTTCAGAACGGCTTGCATTAAAATTTGCTATTTTTTGCCAGACATTCGTTGTGGAAAGAAGGTGATTTTCTCGGCTATTTAAGCACTTTGAGTAATTTGCCGATTGGTTTCAGAACGGCTTGCATCAAAATTAACTTTTTTTCCCAGACATTCATTGTGTGGAAAAAGTGATTTTCTCGGCTCGTTAAGCATTTTGAGTAATTTGCCAATTGGTTTCAGAACGGCTTGCATTGAAATTTACTATTTTTTGCCAGCCATTCATTGTGGGAAAAAAGTGATTTTCTCGGCGAGTTAGGCATTTTGAGTAATTTGCCGATTGGATTCAGAACGGATTGCATTAAAATTTGCTATTTTTTGCCAGACATTCATTGTGGAAAGAAAGTGATTTTCTCGGCTATTTAAGCATTTTGAGTAATTTCCCGATTGGTTTCAGAACGGCTTGCATCAAAATTAACTTTTCTTGCCAGACATTCATTGTGGGAAAAAAGTGATTTTCTCGGCGAGTTAAGCATTTTGAGTAATTTGCCGATTGGTTTCAGAACGTCTTGCATCAAAATGAACTATTTTTTGCCAGCCATTCATTGTGGGAAAAAAGTGATTTTCTCGGCTAGTTAAGCATTTTGAGTAATTTGCCGTTTGGTTTCAGAACGCCTTGCATTAAAATTTACTATTTTTGCCAGACATTCCTTGTGGAAAGAAAGTGATTTTCTCGGCGAGTTAAGCATTTTGAGTAATTTGCCGATTGGTTTCAGAACGGCTTGCATCAAAATTAACTTTTTTTGCCAGCCATTCATCGTGGGAAAAAAGTGATTTTCTCGGCTAGTCAAGCATTTTGAGTAATCTGCCGATTGGTTTCAGAACGTCTTGCATCAAATTGAACTATTTTTTGCCAGCCATTCATTGTGGGAAAAAAGTGATTTTCTAGGCGAGTTAGGCATTTTGAGTAATTTGCCGATTGGTTTCAGAACGTCTTGCATTAAAATTTACTATTTTTGCCAGACATTCATTGTGGAAAGAAAGTGGTTTTCTCGGCGTGTTAAGCATTTTGAGTAACTTGCCGATTGGCTTCAGATCGTCTTGCATTGAAATTAACATTTTTTTGCCAACCATTCATTGTGGGAAAAAAGTGATTTTCTCGGCGAGTTAAGCATTTTGAGTAATTTGCCGATAGGTTTCAGAACGTCTTGCATCAAAATGAACTATTTATTGCCAGCCATTCATTGTGGAACAAAAGTGATTTTCCAGCGAGTTAAGCATTTTGAATAATTTGCCGATTGGTTTCAGAACGGCTTGCATCAAAATTAACTTTTTTTGCCAGCCATTCATCGTGGGAAAAAAGTGATTTTCTCGGCTAGTCAAGCATTTTGAGTAATTTGCCGATTGGTTTCAGAACGTCTTGCATCAAAATGAACTATTTTTTGCCAGCCATTCATTGTGGGAAAAAAGTGATTTTCTAGGCGAGTTAGGCATTTTGAGTAATTTGCCGATTGGTTTCAGAACGTCTTGCATTAAAATTTACTATTTTTGCCAGACATGCATTGTGGAAAGAAAGTGGTTTTCTCGGCGTGTTAAGCATTTTGAGTAACTTGCCGATTGGCTTCAGATCGTCTTGCATTGAAATTAACATTTTTTTGCCAACCATTCATTGTGGGAAAAAAGTGATTTTCTCGGCGAGTTAAGCATTTTGAGTAATTTGCCGATAGGTTTCAGAACGTCTTGCATCAAAATGAACTATTTATTGCCAGCCATTCATTGTGGAACAAAAGTGATTTTCCAGCGAGTTAAGCATTTTGAGTAATTTGCCGATTGGATTCAGAACGGCTTGCATTAAAATTTGCTATCTTTTGCCAGACATTCATTGTGGAAAGAAAGTGATTTTCTCGGCTATTTAAGCATTTTGAGTAATTTGCCGATTGGTTTCAGAACGGCTTGCATCAAAATTAACTTTTCTTGCCAGACATTCATTGTGGGAAAAAAGTGATTTCCTCGGCTAGTTAAGCATTTTGAGTAATTTGCCGATTGGTTTCAGAACGGCTTGCATTAAAATGAACTATTTTTTGCCAGCCATTCATTGTGGGAAAAAAGTGATTTTCTCGGCTAGTTCAGCATTTTGAGTAATTTGCCGATTGGTTTCAGAACGGCTTGCATCAAAATGAACTATTTTTTGCCAGCCATTCATTGTGGGAAGAAAGTGATTTTCTCGGCGAGTTAAGCATTTTGAGTAATTTGCCGATTGGTTTCAGAACGTCTTTCATTGAAATTTACTATTATTTGCCAGACATTAATTGTGGGGAAAAAAGTGATTTTCTCGGCGAGTTAAGCATTTTGAGTAATTTGCCGATTGGTTTCAGAACGGCTTGCATTAAAATTGACTATTTTTTGCTAGACATTCATTGTGGAAAAAAGTGATTTTCTCGGCTAGTTAAGCATTTTGAGTAATTTGCCGATTGGTTTCAGAACGGCTTGCATTAAAATTTACTATTTTTTGCCAGCCATTCATTGTGGGGAAAAAGTGATTTTCTCGGCTAGTTAAGCATTTTGAGTAATTTGCCGATTGGTTTAGGAACGTCTTGCATTAAAATTTACTATTTTTGCCAGACATTCATTGTGGAAAGAAAGTGGTTTTCTCGGCGTGTGAAGCATTTTGAGTAACTTGCCGATTGGTTTCAGATCGTCTTGCATTGAAATTAACATTTTTTTGCCAATCATTCATTGTGGGAAAAAAGTGATTTTCTCGGCGACTGAAGCATTTTGTGTAATTTGCCGATAGGTTTAGGAACGTCTTGCATTAAAATTTACTATTTTTGCCAGACATTCATTGTGGAAAGAAAGTGGTTTTCTCCGCGTGTGAAGCATTTTGAGTAACTTGCCGATTGGTTTCAGATCGTCTTGCATTGAAATTAACATTTTTTTGCCAATCATTCATTGTGGGAAAAAAGTGATTTTCTCGGCGACTGAAGCATTTTGTGTAATTTGCCGATAGGTTTCAGAACGTCTTGCATCAAAATGAACTATTTTTTGCCAGCCATTCATTGTGGAACAAAAGTGATTTTCTCAGCGAGTTAAGCATTTTGAGTAATTTGCCGATTGGTTTCAGAACGGCTTGCATTAAAATTTGCTATTTTTTGCCAGACATTCGTTGTGGAAAGAAAGTGATTTTCTCGGCTATTTAAGCACTTTGAGTAATTTGCCGATTGGTTTCAGAACGGCTTGCATCAAAATTAACTTTTTTTGCCAGACATTCATTGTGGGGAAAAGGTGATTTTCTCGGCTCGTTAAGCATTTTGAGTAATTTGCCAATTGGTTTCAGAACGGCTTGCATTGAAATTTACTATTTTTTGCCAGCCATTCATTGTGGGGAAAAAGTGATTTTCTGGGCTAGTTAAGCATTTTGAGTAATTTGCCGATTGGTTTCAGAACGTCTTGCATTGAAATTAACTATTTTTTGCCAGCCATTCATTGTGGGAAAAAAGTGATTTTCTCGGCGAGTTAGGCATTTTGAGTAATTTGCCGATTGGATTCAGAACGGATTGCATTAAAATTTGCTATTTTTTGCCAGACATTCATTGTGGAAAGAAAGTGATTTTCTCGGCTATTTAAGCATTTTGAGTAATTTGCCGATTGGTTTCAGAACGGCTTGCATCAAAATTAACTTTTCTTGCCAGACATTCATTGTGGGAAAAAAGTGATTTTCTCGGCGAGTTAAGCATTTTGAGTAATTTGCCGATTGGTTTCAGAACGTCTTGCATCAAAATGAACTATTTTTTGCCAGCCATTCATTGTGGGAAAAAAGTGATTTTCTCGGCTAGTTAAGCATTTTGAGTAATTTGCCGATTGGTTTCAGAACGCCTTGCATTAAAATTTACTATTTTTGCCAGACATTCCTTGTGGAAAGAAAGTGATTTTCTCGGCGAGTTAAGCATTTTGAGTAATTTGCCGATTGGTTTCAGAACGGCTTGCATCAAAATTAACTTTTTTTGCCAGCCATTCATCGTGGGAAAAAAGTGATTTTCTCGGCTAGTCAAGCATTTTGAGTAATTTGCCGATTGGTTTCAGAACGTCTTGCATCAAAATGAACTATTTTTTGCCAGCCATTCATTGTGGGAAAAAAGTGATTTTCTAGGCGAGTTAGGCATTTTGAGTAATTTGCCGATTGGTTTCAGAACGTCTTGCATTAAAATTTACTATTTTTGCCAGACATTCATTGTGGAAAGAAAGTGGTTTTCTCGGCGTGTTAAGCATTTTGAGTAACTTGCCGATTGGCTTCAGATCGTCTTGCATTGAAATTAACATTTTTTTGCCAACCATTCATTGTGGGAAAAAAGTGATTTCCTCGGCTAGTTAAGCATTTTGAGTAATTTGCCGATTGGTTTCAGAACGGCTTGCATCAAAATTAACTTTTCTTGCCAGACATTCATTGTGGGAAAAAAGTGATTTCCTCGGCTAGTTAAGCATTTTGAGTAATTTGCCGATTGGTTTCAGAACGGCTTGCATTAAAATGAACTATTTTTTGCCAGCCATTCATTGTGGGAAAAAAGTGATTTTCTCGGCTAGTTCAGCATTTTGAGTAATTTGCCGATTGGTTTCAGAACGGCTTGCATCAAAATGAACTATTTTTTGCCAGCCATTCATTGTGGGAAGAAAGTGATTTTCTCGGCGAGTTAAGCATTTTGAGTAATTTGCCGATTGGTTTCAGGACGTTTTTCATTGAAATTTACTATTATTTGCCAGCCATTAATTGTGGGAAAAAAGTGATTTTCTCGGCGAGTTAAGCATTTTGAGTAATTTGCCGATTGGTTTCAGAACGTCTTGCATTAAAATTTACTATTTTTGCCAGACATTCATTGTGGAAAGAAAGTGGTTTTCTCGGCGTGTGAAGCATTTTGAGTAACTTGCCGATTGGTTTCAGATCGTCTTGCATTGAAATTAACATTTTTTTGCCAATCATTCATTGTGGGAAAAAAGTGATTTTCTCGGCGACTGAAGCATTTTGTGTAATTTGCCGATAGGTTTCAGAACGTCTTGCATCAAAATGAACTATTTTTTGCCAGCCATTCATTGTGGAACAAAAGTGATTTTCTCAGCGAGTTAAGCATTTTGAGTAATTTGCCGATTGGTTTCAGAACGGCTTGCATTAAAATTTGCTATTTTTTGCCAGACATTCGTTGTGGAAAGAAAGTGATTTTCTCGGCTATTTAAGCACTTTGAGTAATTTGCCGATTGGTTTCAGAACGGCTTGCATCAAAATTAACTTTTTTTGCCAGACATTCATTGTGGGGAAAAGGTGATTTTCTCGGCTCGTTAAGCATTTTGAGTAATTTGCCAATTGGTTTCAGAACGGCTTGCATTGAAATTTACTATTTTTTGCCAGCCATTCATTGTTGGGAAAAAGTGATTTTCTGGGCTAGTTAAGCATTTTGAGTAATTTGCCGATTGGTTTCAGAACGTCTTGCATTGAAATTAACTATTTTTTGCCAGCCATTCATTGTGGGAAAAAAGTGATTTTCTCGGCGAGTTAGGCATTTTGAGTAATTTGCCGATTGGTTTCAGAACGTCTTGCATTAAAATTTACTATTTTTGCCAGACATTCATTGTGGAAAGAAAGTGGTTTTCTCGGCGTGTTAAGCATTTTGGGTAACTTGCCGATTGGCTTCAGATCGTCTTGCATTGAAATTAACATTTTTTTGCCAACCATTCATTGTGGGAAAAAAGTGATTTTCTCGGCGAGTTAAGCATTTTGAGTAATTTGCCGATAGGTTTCAGAACGTCTTGCATCAAAATGAACTATTTATTGCCAGCCATTCATTGTGGAACAAAAGTGATTTTCCAGCGAGTTAAGCATTTTGAGTAATTTGCCGATTGGATTCAGAACGGCTTGCATTAAAATTTGCTATCTTTTGCCAGACATTCATTGTGGAAAGAAAGTGATTTTCTCGGCTATTTAAGCATTTTGAGTAATTTGCCGATTGGTTTCAGAACGGCTTGCATCAAAATTAACTTTTCTTGCCAGACATTCATTGTGGGAAAAAAGTGATTTCCTCGGCTAGTTAAGCATTTTGAGTAATTTGCCGATTGGTTTCAGAACGTCTTGCATTAAAATTTACTATTTTTTGCCAGCCATTCATTGTGGGGAAAAAGTGATTTTCTCGGCTAGTTAAGCATTTTGAGTAATTTGCCGATTGGTTTAGGAACGTCTTGCATTAAAATTTACTATTTTTTGCCAATCATTCATTGTGGGAAAAAAGTGATTTTCTCGGCGACTGAAGCATTTTGTGTAATTTGCCGATAGGTTTCAGAACGTCTTGCATCAAAATGAACTATTTTTTGCCAGCCATTCATTGTGGAACAAAAGTGATTTTCTCAACGAGTTAAGCATTTTGAGTAATTTGCCGATTGGTTTCAGAACGGCTTGCATTAAAATTTGCTATTTTTTGCCAGACATTCGTTGTGGAAAGAAAGTGATTTTCTCGGCTATTTAAGCACTTTGAGTAATTTGCCGATTGGTTTCAGAACGGCTTGCATCAAAATTAACTTTTTTTGCCAGACATTCATTGTGGGGAAAAAGTGATTTTCTCGGCTCGTTAAGCATTTTGAGTAATTTGCCAATTGGTTTCAGAACGGCTTGCATTGAAATTTACTATTTTTTGCCAGCCATTCATTGTGGGAAAAAAGTGATTTTCTCGGCGAGTTAGGCATTTTGAGTAATTTGCCGATTGGATTCAGAGCGGATTGCATTAAAATTTGCTATTTTTTGCCAGACATTCATTGTGGAAAGAAAGTGATTTTCTCGGCTATTTAAGCATTTTGAGTAATTTCCCGATTGGTTTCAGAACGGCTTGCATCAAAATTAACTTTTCTTGCCAGACATTCATTGTGGGAAAAAAGTGATTTTCTCGGCGAGTTAAGCATTTTGAGTAATTTGCCGATTGGTTTCAGAACGCCTTGCATTAAAATTTACTATTTTTGCCAGACATTCCTTGTGGAAAGAAAGTGATTTTCTCGGCGAGTTAAGCATTTTGAGTAACTTGGCGATTGGCTTCAGATCGTCTTGCATTGAAATTAACATTTTTTTGCCAACCATTCATTGTGGGAAAAAAGTGATTTTCTCGGCGAGTTAAGCATTTTGAGTAATTTGCCGATAGGTTTCAGAACGTCTTGCATCAAAATGAACTATTTATTGCCAGCCATTCATTGTGGAACAAAAGTGATTTTCCAGCGAGTTAAGCATTTTGAGTAATTTGCCGATTGGATTCAGAACGGCTTGCATTAAAATTTGCTATCTTTTGCCAGACATTCATTGTGGAAAGAAAGTGATTTTCTCGGCTATTTAAGCATTTTGAGTAATTTGCCGATTGGTTTCAGAACGGCTTGCATCAAAATTAACTTTTTTTGCCAGCCATTCATCGTGGGAAAAAAGTGATTTTCTCGGCTAGTCAAGCATTTTGAGTAATTTGCCGATTGGTTTCAGAACGTCTTGCATCAAAATGAACTATTTTTTGCCAGCCATTCATTGTGGGAAAAAAGTGATTTTCTAGGCGAGTTAGGCATTTTGAGTAATTTGCCGATTGGTTTCAGAACGGCTTGCATTAAAATGAATTATTTTTTGCCAGCCATTCATTGTGGGAAAAAAGTGATTTTCTCGGCTAGTTCAGCATTTTGAGTAATTTGCCGATTGGTTTCAGAACGTCTTGCATCAAAATGAACTATTTTTTGCCAACCTTTCATTGTGGAACAAAAGTGATTTTCTCAACGAGTTAAGCATTTTGAGTAATTTGCCGATTGGTTTCAGAACGGCTTGCATTAAAATTTGCTATTTTTTGCCAGACATTCGTTGTGGAAAGAAGGTGATTTTCTCGGCTATTTAAGCACTTTGAGTAATTTGCCGATTGGTTTCAGAACGGCTTGCATCAAAATTAACTTTTTTTCCCAGACATTCATTGTGTGGAAAAAGTGATTTTCTCGGCTCGTTAAGCATTTTGAGTAATTTGCCAATTGGTTTCAGAACGGCTTGCATTGAAATTTACTATTTTTTGCCAGCCATTCATTGTGGGAAAAAAGTGATTTTCTCGGCGAGTTAGGCATTTTGAGTAATTTGCCGATTGGATTCAGAACGGATTGCATTAAAATTTGCTATTTTTTGCCAGACATTCATTGTGGAAAGAAAGTGATTTTCTCGGCTATTTAAGCATTTTGAGTAATTTCCCGATTGGTTTCAGAACGGCTTGCATCAAAATTAACTTTTCTTGCCAGACATTCATTGTGGGAAAAAAGTGATTTTCTCGGCGAGTTAAGCATTTTGAGTAATTTGCCGATTGGTTTCAGAACGTCTTGCATCAAAATGAACTATTTTTTGCCAGCCATTCATTGTGGGAAAAAAGTGATTTTCTCGGCTAGTTAAGCATTTTGAGTAATTTGCCGTTTGGTTTCAGAACGCCTTGCATTAAAATTTACTATTTTTGCCAGACATTCCTTGTGGAAAGAAAGTGATTTTCTCGGCGAGTTAAGCATTTTGAGTAATTTGCCGATTGGTTTCAGAACGGCTTGCATCAAAATTAACTTTTTTTGCCAGCCATTCATCGTGGGAAAAAAGTGATTTTCTCGGCTAGTCAAGCATTTTGAGTAATTTGCCGATTGGTTTCAGAACGTCTTGCATCAAATTGAACTATTTTTTGCCAGCCATTCATTGTGGGAAAAAAGTGATTTTCTAGGCGAGTTAGGCATTTTGAGTAATTTGCCGATTGGTTTCAGAACGTCTTGCATTAAAATTTACTATTTTTGCCAGACATTCATTGTGGAAAGAAAGTGGTTTTCTCGGCGTGTTAAGCATTTTGAGTAACTTGCCGATTGGCTTCAGATCGTCTTGCATTGAAATTAACATTTTTTTGCCAACCATTCATTGTGGGAAAAAAGTGATTTTCTCGGCGAGTTAAGCATTTTGAGTAATTTGCCGATAGGTTTCAGAACGTCTTGCATCAAAATGAACTATTTATTGCCAGCCATTCATTGTGGAACAAAAGTGATTTTCCAGCGAGTTAAGCATTTTGAATAATTTGCCGATTGGTTTCAGAACGGCTTGCATCAAAATTAACTTTTTTTGCCAGCCATTCATCGTGGGAAAAAAGTGATTTTCTCGGCTAGTCAAGCATTTTGAGTAATTTGCCGATTGGTTTCAGAACGTCTTGCATCAAAATGAACTATTTTTTGCCAGCCATTCATTGTGGAACAAAAGTGATTTTCTCAGCGAGTTAAGCATTTTGAGTAATTTGCCGATTGGTTTCAGAACGGCTTGCATTAAAATTTGCTATTTTTTGCCAGACATTCGTTGTGGAAAGAAAGTGATTTTCTCGGCTATTTAAGCACTTTGAGTAATTTGCCGATTGGTTTCAGAACGGCTTGCATCAAAATTAACTTTTTTTGCCAGACATTCATTGTAGGGAAAAGGTGATTTTCTCGGCTCGTTAAGCATTTTGAGTAATTTGCCAATTGGTTTCAGAACGGCTTGCATTGAAATTTACTATTTTTTGCCAGCCATTCATTGTGGGGAAAAAGTGATTTTCTGGGCTAGTTAAGCATTTTGAGTAATTTGCCGATTGGTTTCAGAACGTCTTGCATTGAAATTAACTATTTTTTGCCAGCCATTCATTGTGGGAAAAAAGTGATTTTCTCGGCGAGCTAGGCATTTTGAGTAATTTGCCGATTGGATTCAGAACGGATTGCATTAAAATTTGCTATTTTTTGCCAGACATTCATTGTGGAAAGAAAGTGATTTTCTCGGCTATTTAAGCATTTTGAGTAATTTGCCGATTGGTTTCAGAACGGCTTGCATCAAAATTAACTTTTCTTGCCAGACATTCATTGTGGGAAAAAAGTGATTTTCTCGGCGAGTTAAGCATTTTGAGTAATTTGCCGATTGGTTTCAGAACGTCTTGCATCAAAATGAACTATTTTTTGCCAGCCATTCATTGTGGGAAAAAAGTGATTTTCTCGGCTAGTTAAGCATTTTGAGTAATTTGCCGATTGGTTTCAGAACGCCTTGCATTAAAATTTACTATTTTTGCCAGACATTCCTTGTGGAAAGAAAGTGATTTTCTCGGCGAGTTAAGCATTTTGAGTAATTTGCCGATTGGTTTCAGAACGGCTTGCATCAAAATTAACTTTTTTTGCCAGCCATTCATCGTGGGAAAAAAGTGATTTTCTCGGCTAGTCAAGCATTTTGAGTAATTTGCCGATTGGTTTCAGAACGTCTTGCATCAAAATGAACTATTTTTTGCCAGCCATTCATTGTGGGAAAAAAGTGATTTTCTAGGCGAGTTAGGCATTTTGAGTAATTTGCCGATTGGTTTCAGAACGTCTTGCATTAAAATTTACTATTTTTGCCAGACATTCATTGTGGAAAGAAAGTGGTTTTCTCGGCGTGTTAAGCATTTTGAGTAACTTGCCGATTGGCTTCAGATCGTCTTGCATTGAAATTAACATTTTTTTGCCAACCATTCATTGTGGGAAAAAAGTGATTTCCTCGGCTAGTTCAGCATTTTGAGTAATTTGCCGATTGGTTTCAGAACGGCTTGCATCAAAATTAACTTTTCTTGCCAGACATTCATTGTGGGAAAAAAGTGATTTCCTCGGCTAGTTAAGCATTTTGAGTAATTTGCCGATTGGTTTCAGAACGGCTTGCATTAAAATGAACTATTTTTTGCCAGCCATTCATTGTGGGAAAAAAGTGATTTTCTCGGCTAGTTCAGCATTTTGAGTAATTTGCCGATTGGTTTCAGAACGGCTTGCATCAAAATGAACTATTTTTTGCCAGCCATTCATTGTGGGAAGAAAGTGATTTTCTCGGCGAGTTAAGCATTTTGAGTAATTTGCCGATTGGTTTCAGAACGTCTTGCATTAAAATTTACTATTTTTGCCAGACATTCATTGTGGAAAGAAAGTGGTTTTCTCGGCGTGTGAAGCATTTTGAGTAACTTGCCGATTGGTTTCAGATCGTCTTGCATTGAAATTAACATTTTTTTGCCAATCATTCATTGTGGGAAAAAAGTGATTTTCTCGGCGACTGAAGCATTTTGTGTAATTTGCCGATAGGTTTCAGAACGTCTTGCATCAAAATGAACTATTTTTTGCCAGCCATTCATTGTGGAACAAAAGTGATTTTCTCAGCGAGTTAAGCATTTTGAGTAATTTGCCGATTGGTTTCAGAACGGCTTGCATTAAAATTTGCTATTTTTTGCCAGACATTCGTTGTGGAAAGAAAGTGATTTTCTCGGCTATTTAAGCACTTTGAGTAATTTGCCGATTGGTTTCAGAACGGCTTGCATCAAAATTAACTTTTTTTGCCAGACATTCATTGTGGGGAAAAGGTGATTTTCTCGGCTCGTTAAGCATTTTGAGTAATTTGCCAATTGGTTTCAGAACGGCTTGCATTGAAATTTACTATTTTTTGCCAGCCATTCATTGTGGGGAAAAAGTGATTTTCTGGGCTAGTTAAGCATTTTGAGTAATTTGCCGATTGGTTTCAGAACGTCTTGCATTGAAATTAACTATTTTTTGCCAGCCATTCATTGTGGGAAAAAAGTGATTTTCTCGGCGAGTTAGGCATTTTGAGTAATTTGCCGATTGGTTTCAGAACGTCTTGCATTAAAATTTACTATTTTTGCCAGACATTCATTGTGGAACAAAAGTGATTTTCCAGCGAGTTAAGCATTTTGAGTAATTTGCCGATTGGATTCAGAACGGCTTGCATTAAAATTTGCTATCTTTTGCCAGACATTCATTGTGGAAAGAAAGTGATTTTCTCGGCTATTTAAGCATTTTGAGTAATTTGCCGATTGGTTTCAGAACGGCTTGCATCAAAATTAACTTTTCTTGCCAGACATTCATTGTGGGAAAAAAGTGATTTCCTCGGCTAGTTAAGCATTTTGAGTAATTTGCCGATTGGTTTCAGAACGGCTTGCATTAAAATGAACTATTTTTTGCCAGCCATTCATTGTGGGAAAAAAGTGATTTTCTCGGCTAGTTCAGCATTTTGAGTAATTTGCCGATTGGTTTCAGAACGTCTTGCATTAAAATTTACTATTTTTGCCAGACATTCATTGTGGAAAGAAAGTGGTTTTCTCGGCGTGTGAAGCATTTTGAGTAACTTGCCGATTGGTTTCAGATCGTCTTGCATTGAAATTAACATTTTTTTGCCAATCATTCGTTGTGGGAAAAAAGTGATTTTCTCGGCGACTGAAGCATTTTGTGTAATTTGCCGATAGGTTTCAGAACGTCTTGCATCAAAATGAACTATTTTTTGCCAGCCATTCATTGTGGAACAAAAGTGATTTTCTCAGCGAGTTAAGCATTTTGAGTAATTTGCCGATTGGTTTCAGAACGGCTTGCATTAAAATTTGCTATTTTTTGCCAGACATTCGTTGTGGAAAGAAAGTGATTTTCTCGGCTATTTAAGCACTTTGAGTAATTTGCCGATTGGTTTCAGAACGGCTTGCATCAAAATTAACTTTTTTTGCTAGACATTCATTGTGGGGAAAAGGTGATTTTCTCGGCTCGTTAAGCATTTTGAGTAATTTGCCAATTGGTTTCAGAACGGCTTGCATTGAAATTTACTATTTTTTGCCAGCCATTCATTGTGGGGGAAAAGTGATTTTCTGGGCTAGTTAAGCATTTTGAGTAATTTGCCGATTGGTTTCAGAACGTCTTGCGTTGAAATTAACTATTTTTTGCCAGCCATTCATTGTGGGAAAAAAGTGATTTTCTCGGCGAGTTAGGCATTTTGAGTAATTTGCCGATTGGATTCAGAACGGATTGCATTAAAATTTGCTACTTTTTGCCAGACATTCATTGTGGAAAGAAAGTGATTTTCTCGGCTATTTAAGCATTTTGAGTAATTTGCCGATTGGTTTCAGAACGGCTTGCATCAAAATTAACTTTTCTTGCCAGACATTCATTGTGGGAAAAAAGTGATTTTCTCGGCGAGTTAAGCATTTTGAGTAATTTGCCGATTGGTTTCAGAACGTCTTGCATCAAAATGAACTATTTTTTGCCAGCCATTCATTGTGGGAAAAAAGTGATTTTCTCGGCTAGTTAAGCATTTTGAGTAATTTGCCGATTGGTTTCAGAACGGCTTGCATTAAAATTGACTATTTGTTGCCAGACATTCAATGTGGAAAAAAGTGATTACCTCGGCGAGTTAAGCATTTTGAGTAATTTGCCGAATGGTTTCAGAACGTCTTGCATTGAAAGTAACAATCTTTTGACGACCATTCATTGTGGGAAAAAAGTGAGTTTCTCGGCGAGTTAAGCATTTTGAGTAATTTGCCGATTAGTTTCAGAACGTCTTGCATTGAAATTGACTATTTTTTGCCAGACATTCATTGTGGAACAGAAGTGATTTTCTCGGCGAGTTAAGCATTTTGAGTAACTTGCCGATTGGTTTCAGAACGGCTTGCATTAAAATGAACTATTTTTTGCCAGCCATTCATTGTGGGAAAAAAGTGATTTTCTCGGCTAGTTCAGCATTTTGAGTAATTTGCCGATTGGTTTCAGAACGGCTTGCATCAAAATGAACTATTTTTTGCCAACCTTTCATTGTGGGAAAAAAGTGGTTTTCTCGGCGAGTTAAGCATTTTGAGTAATTTGCCGATTGGTTTCAGAACGTCTTTCATTGAAATTTACTATTATTTGCCAGACATTAATTGTGGGAAAAAAGTGATTTTCTCGGCGAGTTAAGCATTTTGAGTAATTTGCCGATTGGTTTCAGAACGGCTTGCATTAAAATTGACTATTTTTTGCTAGACATTCATTGTGGAAAAAAGTGATTTTCTCGGCTAGTTAAGCATTTTGAGTAATTTGCCGATTGGTTTCAGAACGGCTTTTATTAAAATTTACTATTTTTTGCCAGCCATTCATTGTGGGGAAAAAGTGATTTTGTCGGCTAGTTAAGCATTTTGAGTAATTTGCCGATTGGTTTAGGAACGTCTTGCGTTAAAATTTACTATTTTTGCCAGACATTCATTGTGGAAAGAAAGTGGTTTTCTCGGCGTGTGAAGCATTTTGAGTAACTTGCCGATTGGTTTCAGATCGTCTTGCATTGAAATTAACATTTTTTTGCCAATCATTCATTGTGGGAAAAAAGTGATTTTCTCGGCGACTGAAGCATTTTGTGTAATTTGCCGATAGGTTTCAGAACGTCTTGCATCAAAATGAACTATTTTTTGCCAGCCATTCATTGTGGAACAAAAGTGATTTTCTCAGCGAGTTAAGCATTTTGAGTAATTTGCCGATTGGTTTCAGAACGGCTTGCATTAAAATTTGCTATTTTTTGCCAGACATTCGTTGTGGAAAGAAAGTGATTTTCTCGGCTATTTAAGCACTTTGAGTAATTTGCCGATTGGTTTCAGAACGGCTTGCATCAAAATTAACTTTTTTTGCCAGACATTCATTGTGGGGAAAAGGTGATTTTCTCGGCTCGTTAAGCATTTTGAGTAATTTGCCAATTGGTTTCAGAACGGCTTGCATTGAAATTTACTATTTTTTGCCAGCCATTCATTGTGGGGAAAAAGTGATTTTCTGGGCTAGTTAAGCATTTTGAGTAATTTGCCGATTGGTTTCAGAACGTCTTGCATTGAAATTAACTATTTTTTGTCAGCCATTCATTGTGGGAAAAAAGTGATTTTGTCGGCGAGTTAGGCATTTTGAGTAATTTGCCGATTGGATTCAGAACGGATTGCATTAAAATTTGCTATTTTTTGCCAGACATTCATTGTGGAAAGAAAGTGATTTTCTCGGCTATTTAAGCATTTTGAGTAATTTGCCGATTGGTTTCAGAACGGCTTGCATCAAAATTAACTTTTCTTGCCAGACATTCATTGTGGGAAAAAAGTGATTTTCTCGGCGAGTTAAGCATTTTGAGTAATTTGCCGATTGGTTTCAGAACGTCTTGCATCAAAATGAACTATTTTTTGACAGCCATTCATTGTGGGAAAAAAGTGATTTTCTCGGCTAGTTAAGCATTTTGAGTAATTTGCCGATTGGTTTCAGAACGCCTTGCATTAAAATTTACTATTTTTGCCAGACATTCCTTGTGGAAAGAAAGTGATTTTCTCGGCGAGTTAAGCATTTTGAGTAATTTGCCGATTGGTTTCAGAACGTCTTGCATTAAAATTATCTATTTTTTGCCAACCTTTCATTGTGGGAAAAAAGTGGTTTTCTCGGCGAGTTAAGCATTTTGAGTAATTTGCCGATTGGTTTCAGAACGCCTTGCATTAAAATTTACTATTTTTGCCAGACATTCCTTGTGGAAAGAAAGTGATTTTCTCGGCGAGTTAAGCATTTTGAGTAATTTGCCGATTGGTTTCAGAACGGCTTGCATCAAAATTAACTTTTTTTGCCAGCCATTCATCGTGGGAAAAAAGTGATTTTCTCGGCTAGTCAAGCATTTTGAGTAATTTGCCGATTGGTTTCAGAACGTCTTGCATCAAAATGAACTATTTTTTGCCAGCCATTCATTGTGGGAAAAAAGTGATTTTCTAGGCGAGTTAGGCATTTTGAGTAATTTGCCGATTGGTTTCAGAACGTCTTGCATTAAAATTTACTATTTTTGCCAGACATTCATTGTGGAAAGAAAGTGGTTTTCTCGGCGTGTTAAGCATTTTGAGTAACTTGCCGATTGGCTTCAGATCGTCTTGCATTGAAATTAACATTTTTTTGCCAACCATTCATTGTGGGAAAAAAGTGATTTCCTCGGCTAGTTCAGCATTTTGAGTAATTTGCCGATTGGTTTCAGAACGGCTTGCATCAAAATTAACTTTTCTTGCCAGACATTCATTGTGGGAAAAAAGTGATTTCCTCGGCTAGTTAAGCATTTTGAGTAATTTGCCGATTGGTTTCAGAACGGCTTGCATTAAAATGAACTATTTTTTGCCAGCCATTCATTGTGGGAAAAAAGTGATTTTCTCGGCTAGTTCAGCATTTTGAGTAATTTGCCGATTGGTTTCAGAACGGCTTGCATCAAAATGAACTATTTTTTGCCAGCCATTCATTGTGGGAAGAAAGTGATTTTCTCGGCGAGTTAAGCATTTTGAGTAATTTGCCGATTGGTTTCAGAACGTCTTGCATTAAAATTTACTATTTTTGCCAGACATTCATTGTGGAAAGAAAGTGGTTTTCTCGGCGTGTGAAGCATTTTGAGTAACTTGCCGATTGGTTTCAGATCGTCTTGCATTGAAATTAACATTTTTTTGCCAATCATTCATTGTGGGAAAAAAGTGATTTTCTCGGCGACTGAAGCATTTTGTGTAATTTGCCGATAGGTTTCAGAACGTCTTGCATCAAAATGAACTATTTTTTGCCAGCCATTCATTGTGGAACAAAAGTGATTTTCTCAGCGAGTTAAGCATTTTGAGTAATTTGCCGATTGGTTTCAGAACGGCTTGCATTAAAATTTGCTATTTTTTGCCAGACATTCGTTGTGGAAAGAAAGTGATTTTCTCGGCTATTTAAGCACTTTGAGTAATTTGCCGATTGGTTTCAGAACGGCTTGCATCAAAATTAACTTTTTTTGCCAGACATTCATTGTGGGGAAAAGGTGATTTTCTCGGCTCGTTAAGCATTTTGAGTAATTTGCCAATTGGTTTCAGAACGGCTTGCATTGAAATTTACTATTTTTTGCCAGCCATTCATTGTGGGGAAAAAGTGATTTTCTGGGCTAGTTAAGCATTTTGAGTAATTTGCCGATTGGTTTCAGAACGTCTTGCATTGAAATTAACTATTTTTTGCCAGCCATTCATTGTGGGAAAAAAGTGATTTTCTCGGCGAGTTAGGCATTTTGAGTAATTTGCCGATTGGTTTCAGAACGTCTTGCATTAAAATTTACTATTTTTGCCAGACATTCATTGTGGAAAGAAAGTGGTTTTCTCGGCGTGTTAAGCATTTTGGGTAACTTGCCGATTGGCTTCAGATCGTCTTGCATTGAAATTAACATTTTTTTGCCAACCATTCATTGTGGGAAAAAAGTGATTTTCTCGGCGAGTTAAGCATTTTGAGTAATTTGCCGATAGGTTTCAGAACGTCTTGCATCAAAATGAACTATTTATTGCCAGCCATTCATTGTGGAACAAAAGTGATTTTCCAGCGAGTTAAGCATTTTGAGTAATTTGCCGATTGGATTCAGAACGGCTTGCATTAAAATTTGCTATCTTTTGCCAGACATTCATTGTGGAAAGAAAGTGATTTTCTCGGCTATTTAAGCATTTTGAGTAATTTGCCGATTGGTTTCAGAACGGCTTGCATCAAAATTAACTTTTCTTGCCAGACATTCATTGTGGGAAAAAAGTGATTTCCTCGGCTAGTTAAGCATTTTGAGTAATTTGCCGATTGGTTTCAGAACGGCTTGCATTAAAATGAACTATTTTTTGCCAGCCATTCATTGTGGGAAAAAAGTGATTTTCTCGGCTAGTTCAGCATTTTGAGTAATTTGCCGATTGGTTTCAGAACGTCTTGCATTAAAATTTACTATTTTTGCCAGACATTCATTGTGGAAAGAAAGTGGTTTTCTCGGCGTGTGAAGCATTTTGAGTAACTTGCCGATTGGTTTCAGATCGTCTTGCATTGAAATTAACATTTTTTTGCCAATCATTCGTTGTGGGAAAAAAGTGATTTTCTCGGCGACTGAAGCATTTTGTGTAATTTGCCGATAGGTTTCAGAACGTCTTGCATCAAAATGAACTATTTTTTGCCAGCCATTCATTGTGGAACAAAAGTGATTTTCTCAGCGAGTTAAGCATTTTGAGTAATTTGCCGATTGGTTTCAGAACGGCTTGCATTAAAATTTGCTATTTTTTGCCAGACATTCGTTGTGGAAAGAAAGTGATTTTCTCGGCTATTTAAGCACTTTGAGTAATTTGCCGATTGGTTTCAGAACGGCTTGCATCAAAATTAACTTTTTTTGCTAGACATTCATTGTGGGGAAAAGGTGATTTTCTCGGCTCGTTAAGCATTTTGAGTAATTTGCCAATTGGTTTCAGAACGGCTTGCATTGAAATTTACTATTTTTTGCCAGCCATTCATTGTGGGGGAAAAGTGATTTTCTGGGCTAGTTAAGCATTTTGAGTAATTTGCCGATTGGTTTCAGAACGTCTTGCGTTGAAATTAACTATTTTTTGCCAGCCATTCATTGTGGGAAAAAAGTGATTTTCTCGGCGAGTTAGGCATTTTGAGTAATTTGCCGATTGGATTCAGAACGGATTGCATTAAAATTTGCTACTTTTTGCCAGACATTCATTGTGGAAAGAAAGTGATTTTCTCGGCTATTTAAGCATTTTGAGTAATTTGCCGATTGGTTTCAGAACGGCTTGCATCAAAATTAACTTTTCTTGCCAGACATTCATTGTGGGAAAAAAGTGATTTTCTCGGCGAGTTAAGCATTTTGAGTAATTTGCCGATTGGTTTCAGAACGTCTTGCATCAAAATGAACTATTTTTTGCCAGCCATTCATTGTGGGAAAAAAGTGATTTTCTCGGCTAGTTAAGCATTTTGAGTAATTTGCCGATTGGTTTCAGAACGGCTTGCATTAAAATTGACTATTTGTTGCCAGACATTCAATGTGGAAAAAAGTGATTACCTCGGCGAGTTAAGCATTTTGAGTAATTTGCCGAATGGTTTCAGAACGTCTTGCATTGAAAGTAACAATCTTTTGACGACCATTCATTGTGGGAAAAAAGTGAGTTTCTCGGCGAGTTAAGCATTTTGAGTAATTTGCCGATTAGTTTCAGAACGTCTTGCATTGAAATTGACTATTTTTTGCCAGACATTCATTGTGGAACAGAAGTGATTTTCTCGGCGAGTTAAGCATTTTGAGTAACTTGCCGATTGGTTTCAGAACGGCTTGCATTAAAATGAACTATTTTTTGCCAGCCATTCATTGTGGGAAAAAAGTGATTTTCTCGGCTAGTTCAGCATTTTGAGTAATTTGCCGATTGGTTTCAGAACGGCTTGCATCAAAATGAACTATTTTTTGCCAACCTTTCATTGTGGGAAAAAAGTGGTTTTCTCGGCGAGTTAAGCATTTTGAGTAATTTGCCGATTGGTTTCAGAACGTCTTTCATTGAAATTTACTATTATTTGCCAGACATTAATTGTGGGAAAAAAGTGATTTTCTCGGCGAGTTAAGCATTTTGAGTAATTTGCCGATTGGTTTCAGAACGGCTTGCATTAAAATTGACTATTTTTTGCTAGACATTCATTGTGGAAAAAAGTGATTTTCTCGGCTAGTTAAGCATTTTGAGTAATTTGCCGATTGGTTTCAGAACGGCTTTTATTAAAATTTACTATTTTTTGCCAGCCATTCATTGTGGGGAAAAAGTGATTTTGTCGGCTAGTTAAGCATTTTGAGTAATTTGCCGATTGGTTTAGGAACGTCTTGCGTTAAAATTTACTATTTTTGCCAGACATTCATTGTGGAAAGAAAGTGGTTTTCTCGGCGTGTGAAGCATTTTGAGTAACTTGCCGATTGGTTTCAGATCGTCTTGCATTGAAATTAACATTTTTTTGCCAATCATTCATTGTGGGAAAAAAGTGATTTTCTCGGCGACTGAAGCATTTTGTGTAATTTGCCGATAGGTTTCAGAACGTCTTGCATCAAAATGAACTATTTTTTGCCAGCCATTCATTGTGGAACAAAAGTGATTTTCTCAGCGAGTTAAGCATTTTGAGTAATTTGCCGATTGGTTTCAGAACGGCTTGCATTAAAATTTGCTATTTTTTGCCAGACATTCGTTGTGGAAAGAAAGTGATTTTCTCGGCTATTTAAGCACTTTGAGTAATTTGCCGATTGGTTTCAGAACGGCTTGCATCAAAATTAACTTTTTTTGCCAGACATTCATTGTGGGGAAAAGGTGATTTTCTCGGCTCGTTAAGCATTTTGAGTAATTTGCCAATTGGTTTCAGAACGGCTTGCATTGAAATTTACTATTTTTTGCCAGCCATTCATTGTGGGGAAAAAGTGATTTTCTGGGCTAGTTAAGCATTTTGAGTAATTTGCCGATTGGTTTCAGAACGTCTTGCATTGAAATTAACTATTTTTTGTCAGCCATTCATTGTGGGAAAAAAGTGATTTTGTCGGCGAGTTAGGCATTTTGAGTAATTTGCCGATTGGATTCAGAACGGATTGCATTAAAATTTGCTATTTTTTGCCAGACATTCATTGTGGAAAGAAAGTGATTTTCTCGGCTATTTAAGCATTTTGAGTAATTTGCCGATTGGTTTCAGAACGGCTTGCATCAAAATTAACTTTTCTTGCCAGACATTCATTGTGGGAAAAAAGTGATTTTCTCGGCGAGTTAAGCATTTTGAGTAATTTGCCGATTGGTTTCAGAACGTCTTGCATCAAAATGAACTATTTTTTGACAGCCATTCATTGTGGGAAAAAAGTGATTTTCTCGGCTAGTTAAGCATTTTGAGTAATTTGCCGATTGGTTTCAGAACGCCTTGCATTAAAATTTACTATTTTTGCCAGACATTCCTTGTGGAAAGAAAGTGATTTTCTCGGCGAGTTAAGCATTTTGAGTAATTTGCCGATTGGTTTCAGAACGTCTTGCATTAAAATTATCTATTTTTTGCCAACCTTTCATTGTGGGAAAAAAGTGGTTTTCTCGGCGAGTTAAGCATTTTGAGTAATTTGCCGATTGGTTTCAGAACGTCTTTCATTGAAATTTACTATTATTTGCCAGCCATTAATTGTGGGAAAAAAGTGATTTTCTCGGCGAGTTAAGCATTTTGAGTAATTTGCCGATTGGTTTCAGAACGGCTTGCATTAAAATTGACTATTTGTTGCCAGACATTCAATGTGGAAAAAAGTGATTACCTCGGCGAGTTAAGCATTTTAAGTAATTTGCCGAATGGTTTCAGAACGTCTTGCATTGAAAGTAACAATCTTTTGACGACCATTCATTGTGGGAAAAAAGTGAGTTTCTCGGCGAGTTAAGCATTTTGAGTAATTTGCCGATTAGTTTCAGAACGTCTTGCATTGAAATTTACTATTTTTTGCCAGACATTCATTGTGGAACAGAAGTGATTTTCTCGGCGAGTTAAGCATTTTGAGTAACTTGCCGATTGGTTTCAGATTGTCTTGCATTGAAATTAACATTTTTTTGCCAATCATTCATTGTGGGAAAAAAGTGATTTTCTCGGCGACTGAAGCATTTTGTGTAATTTGCCGATAGGTTTCAGAACGTCTTGCATCAAAATGAACTATTTTTTGCCAGCCATTCATTGTGGAACAAAAGTGATTTTCTCACGAGTTAAGCATTTTGAGTAATTTGCCGATTGGTTTCAGAACGGCTTGCATTAAAATTTGCTATTTTTTGCCAGACATTCGTTGTGGAAAGAAAGTGATTTTCTCGGCTATTTAAGCACTTTGAGTAATTTGCCGATTGGTTTCAGAACGGCTTGCATCAAAATTAACTTTTTTTGCCAGACTTTCATTGTGGGGAAAAGGTGATTTTCTCGGCTCGTTAAGCATTTTGAGTAATTTGCCAATTGGTTTCAGAACGGCTTGCATTAAAATTTACTATTTTTTGCCAGCCATTCATTGTGGGGAAAGAGTGATTTTCTGGGCTAGTTAAGCATTTTGAGTAATTTGCCGATTGGTTTCAGAACGTCTTGCATTGAAATTAACTATTTTTTGCCAGCCATTCATTGTGGGAAAAAAGTGATTTTCTCGGCTATTTAAGCACTTTGAGTAATTTGCCGATTGGTTTCAGAACGGCTTTCATCAAAGTTAACTTTTTTTGCCAGACTTTCATTGTGGGGAAAAGGTGATTTTCTCGGCTCGTTAAGCATTTTGAGAAATTTGCCAATTGGTTTCAGAACGGCTTGCATTAAAATTTACTATTTTTTGCCAGCCATTCATTGTGGGGAAAGAGTGATTTTCTGGGCTAGTTAAGCATTTTGAGTAATTTGCCGATTGGTTTCAGAACGTCTTGCATTGAAATTAACTATTTTTTGCCAGCCATTCATTGTGGGAAAAAAGTGATTTTCTCGGCTATTTAAGCATTTTGAGTAATTTGCCGATTGGTTTCAGAACGGCTTGCATCAAAATTAACTTTTCTTGCCAGACATTCATTGTGGGAAAAAAGTGATTTTCTCGGCGAGTTAAGCATTTTGAGTAATTTGCCGATTGGTTTCAGAACGTCTTGCATCAAAATGAACTATTTTTTGCCAGCCATTCATTGTGGGAAAAAAGTGATTTTCTCGGCTAGTTAAGCATTTTGAGTAATTTGCCGATTGGTTTCAGAACGCCTTGCATTAAAATTTACTATTTTTGCCAGACATTCCTTGTGGAAAGAAAGTGATTTTCTCGGCGAGTTAAGCATTTTGAGTAATTTGCCGATTGGTTTCAGAACGTCTTGCATTAAAATTAACTATTTTTTGCCAACCTTTCATTGTGGGAAAAAAGTGGTTTTCTCGGCGAGTTAAGCATTTTGAGTAATTTGCCGATTAGTTTCAGAACGTCTTGCATTAAAATTTACTATTTTTTGCCAGCCATTCATTGTGGGGAAAAAGTGATTTTCTCGGCTAGTTAAGCATTTTGAGTAATTTGCCGATTGGTTTAGGAACGTCTTGCATTAAAATTTACTATTTTTGCCAGACATTCATTGTGGAAAGAAAGTGGTTTTCTCGGCGTGTGAAGCATTTTGAGTAACTTGCCGATTGGTTTCAGATCGTCTTGCATTGAAATTAACATTTTTTTGCCAATCATTCATTGTGGGAAAAAAGTGATTTTCTCGGCGACTGAAGCATTTTGTGTAATTTGCCGATAGGTTTCAGAACGTCTTGCATCAAAATGAACTATTTTTTGCCAGCCATTCATTGTCGAACAAAAGTGATTTTCTCAGCGAGTTAAGCATTTTGAGTAATTTGCCGATTGGTTTCAGAACGGCTTGCATTAAAATTTGCTATTTTTTGCCAGACATTCGTTGTGGAAAGAAAGTGATTTTCTCGGCTATTTAAGCACTTTGAGTAATTTGCCGATTGGTTTCAGAACGGCTTGCATCAAAATTAACTTTTTTTGCCATTCATTCATTGTGGGGAAAAGGTGATTTTCTCGGCTCGTTAAGCATTTTGAGTAATTTGCCAATTGGTTTCAGAACGGCTTGCATTGAAATTTACTATTTTTTGCCAGCCATTCATTGTGGGGAAAAAGTGATTTTCTGGGCTAGTTAAGCATTTTGAGTAATTTGCCGATTGGTTTCAGAACGTCTTGCATTGAAATTAACTATTTTTTGCCAGCCATTCATTGTGGGAAAAAAGTGATTTTCTCGGCGAGTTAGGCATTTTGAGTAATTTGCCGATTGGATTCAGAACGGATTGCATTAAAATTTGCAATTTTTGCCAGACATTCATTGTGGAAAGAAAGTGATTTTCTCGGCTATTTAAGCATTTTGAGTAATTTGCCGGTTGGTTTCAGAACGGCTTGCATCAAAATTAACTTTTCTTGCCAGACATTCATTGTGGGAAAAAAGTGATTTTCTCGGCGAGTTAAGCATTTTGAGTAACTTGCCGATTGGTTTCAGAACGTCTTGCATCAAAATGAACTATTTTTTGCCAGCCATTCATTGTGGGAAAAAAGTGATTTTCTCGGCTAGTTAAGCATTTTGAGTAATTTGCCGATTGGTTTCAGAACGCCTTGCATTAAAATTTACTATTTTTGCCAGACATTCCTTGTGGAAAGAAAGTGATTTTCTCGGCGTGTTAAGCATTTTGAATAACTTGCCGATTGGTTTCAGATCGTCTTGCATTGAAATTAACATTTTTTTGCCAATCATTCATTGTGGGAAAAAAGTGATTTTCTCGGCGACTGAAGCATTTTGTGTAATTTGCCGATTGGTTTCAGAACGGCTTGCATTAAAATTGACTATTTTTTGCTAGACATTCATTGTGGAAAAAAGTGATTTTCTCGGCTAGTTAAGCATTTTGAGTAATTTGCCGATTGGTTTCAGAACGGCTTGCATTAAAATTTACTATTTTTTGCCAGCCATTCATTGTGGGGAAAAAGTGATTTTCTCGGCTAGTTAAGCATTTTGAGTAATTTGCCGATTGGTTTAGGAACGTCTTGCATTAAAATTTACTATTTTTGCCAGACATTCATTGTGGAAAGAAAGTGGTTTTCTCGGCGTGTGAAGCATTTTGAGTAACTTGCCGATTGGTTTCAGATCGTCTTGCATTGAAATTAACATTGTTTTGCCAATCATTCATTGTGGGAAAAAAGTGATTTTCTCGGCGACTGAAGCATTTTGTGTAATTTGCCGATAGGTTTCAGAACGTCTTGCATCAAAATGAACTATTTTTTGCCAGCCATTCATTGTGGAACAAAAGTGATTTTCTCAGCGAGTTAAGCATTTTGAGTAATTTGCCGATTGGTTTCAGAACGGCTTGCATTAAAATTTGCTATTTTTTGCCAGACATTCGTTGTGGAAAGAAAGTGATTTTCTCGGCTATTTAAGCACTTTGAGTAATTTGCCGATTGGTTTCAGAACGGCTTGCATCAAAATTAACTTTTTTTGCCAGACATTCATTGTGGGGAAAAGGTGATTTTCTCGGCTCGTTAAGCATTTTGAGTAATTTGCCAATTGGTTTCAGAACGGCTTGCATTAAAATTTACTATTTTTTGCCAGCCATTCATTGTGGGGAAAAAGTGATTTTCTGGGCTAGTTAAGCATTTTGAGTAATTTGCCGATTGGTTTCAGAACGTCTTGCATTGAAATTAACTATTTTTTGCCAGCCATTCATTGTGGGAAAAAAGTGATTTTCTCGGCGAGTTAGGCATTTTGAGTAATTTGCCGATTGGATTCAGAACGGATTGCATTAAAATTTGCTATTTTTTGCCAGACATTCATTGTGGAAAGAAAGTGATTTTCTCGGCTATTTAAGCATTTTGAGTAATTTGCCGATTGGTTTCAGAACGCCTTGCATTAAAATTTACTATTTTTGCCAGACATTCCTTGTGGAAAGAAAGTGATTTTCTCGGCGAGTTAAGCATTTTGAGTAATTTGCCGATTGGTTTCAGAACGTCTTGCATTAAAATTAACTATTTTTTCCCAACCTTTCATTGTGGGAAAAAAGTGGTTTTCTCGGCGAGTTAAGCATTTTGAGTAATTTGCCGATTGGTTTCAGAATGTCTTTCATTGAAATTTACTATTATTTGCCAGCCATTAATTGTGGGAAAAAAGTGATTTTCTCGGCGAGTTAAGCATTTTGAGTAATTTGCCGATTGGTTTCAGAACGGCTTGCATTAAAATTGACTATTTGTTGCCAGACATTCAATGTGGAAAAAAGTGATTACCTCGGCGAGTTAAGCATTTTGAGTAATTTGCCGAATGGTTTCAGAACGTCTTGCATTGAAAGTAACAATCTTTTGACGACCATTCATTGTGGGGAAAAAGTGAGTTTCTCGGCGAGTTAAGCATTTTGAGTAATTTGCCGATTAGTTTCAGAACGTCTTGCATTGAAATTTACTATTTTTTGCAAGACATTCATTGTGGAACAGAAGTGATTTTCTCGGCGAGTTAAGCATTTTGAGTAATTTGCCGATTGGTTTCAGAACGTCTTGCATTGAAATGAACTATTTTTTGATAGCCATTCATTGTGGGAGAAAAGTCATTTTCTTGGCGAGTTAGGCATTTTGAGTAATTTGCCGATTGGTTTCAGAACGGCTTGCATTAAAATTTGCTATTTTTTGCCAGACATTCATTGTGGAAAGAAAGTGATTTTCTCGGCTATTTAAGCATTTTGAGTAATTTGCCGATTGGTTTCAGAACGGCTTGCATCAAAATTAACTTTTCTTGCCAGACATTCATTGTGGGAAAAAAGTGATTTTCTCGGCGAGTTAAGCATTTTGAGTAATTTGCCGATTGGTTTCAGAACGTCTTGCATCAAAATGAACTATTTTTTGCCAGCCATTCATTGTGGGAAAAAAGTGATTTTCTCGGCTAGTTAAGCATTTTGAGTAATTTGCCGATTGGTTTCAGAACGCCTTGCATTAAAATTTACTATTTTTGCCAGACATTCCTTGTGGAAAGAAAGTGATTTTCTCGGCGAGTTAAGCATTTTGAGTAATTTGCCGATTGGTTTCAGAACGTCTTGCATTAAAATTAACAATTTTTTGCCAACCTTTCATTGTGGGAAAAAAGTGGTTTTCTCGGCGAGTTAAGCATTTTGAGTAATTTGCCGATTAGTTTCAGAACGTCTTTCATTGAAATTTACTATTATTTCCCAGACATTAATTGTGGGAAAAAAGTGATTTTCTCGGCGACTGAAGCATTTTGTGTAATTTGCCGATAGGTTTCAGAACGTCTTGCATCAAAATGAACTATTTTTTGCCAGCCATTCATTGTGGAACAAAAGTGATTTTCTCAGAGAGTTAAGCATTTTGAGTAATTTGCCGATTGGTTTCAGAACGGCTTGCATTAAAATTTGCTGTTTTTTGCCAGACATTCGTTGTGGAAAGAAAGTGATTTTCTCGGCTATTTAAGCACTTTGAGTAATTTGCCGATTGGTTTCAGAACGTCTTGCATTAAAATTTACTATTTTTTGCCAGACATTCATTGTGGAACAGAAGTGATTTTCTCGGCGTGTTAAGCATTTTGAGTAATTTGCCGATTGGTTTCAGAACGTCTTGCATTGAAATGAACTATTTTTTGATAGCCATTCATTGTGGGAGAAAAGTGATTTTCTCGGCGAGTTAGGCATTTTGAGTAATTTGCCGATTGGTTTCAGAACGGCTTGCATTAAAATTTACTATTTTTCGCCAGACATTCATTGTGGAAAGAAAGTGATTTTCTCGGCTATTTAAGCATTTTGAGTAATTTGCCGATTGGTTTCAGAACGGCTTGCATCAAAATTAACTTTTCTTGCCAGACATTCATTGTGGGAAAAAAGTGATTTTCTCGGCGAGTTAAGCATTTTGAGTAATTTGCCGATTGGTTTAGGAACGTCTTGCATTAAAATTTACTATTTTTGCCAGACATTCATTGTGGAAAGAAAGTGGTTTTCTCGGCGTGTGAAGCATTTTGAGTAACTTGCCGATTGGTTTCAGATCGTCTTGCATTGAAATTAACATTGTTTTGCCAATCATTCATTGTGGGAAAAAAGTGATTTTCTCGGCGACTGAAGCATTTTGTGTAATTTGCCGATAGGTTTCAGAACGTCTTGCATCAAAATGAACTATTTTTTGCCAGCCATTCATTGTGGAACAAAAGTGATTTTCTCAGCGAGTTAAGCATTTTGAGTAATTTGCCGATTGGTTTCAGAACGGCTTGCATTAAAATTTGCTATTTTTTGCCAGACATTCGTTGTGGAAAGAAAGTGATTTTCTCGGCTATTTAAGCACTTTGAGTAATTTGCCGATTGGTTTCAGAACGGCTTGCATCAAAATTAACTTTTTTTGCCAGACATTCATTGTGGGGAAAAGGTGATTTTCTCGGCTCGTTAAGCATTTTGAGTAATTTGCCAATTGGTTTCAGAACGGCTTGCATTAAAATTTACTATTTTTTGCCAGCCATTCATTGTGGGGAAAAAGTGATTTTCTGGGCTAGTTAAGCATTTTGAGTAATTTGCCGATTGGTTTCAGAACGTCTTGCATTGAAATTAACTATTTTTTGCCAGCCATTCATTGTGGGAAAAAAGTGATTTTCTCGGCGAGTTAGGCATTTTGAGTAATTTGCCGATTGGATTCAGAACGGATTGCATTAAAATTTGCTATTTTTTGCCAGACATTCATTGTGGAAAGAAAGTGATTTTCTCGGCTATTTAAGCATTTTGAGTAATTTGCCGATTGGTTTCAGAACGCCTTGCATTAAAATTTACTATTTTTGCCAGACATTCCTTGTGGAAAGAAAGTGATTTTCTCGGCGAGTTAAGCATTTTGAGTAATTTGCCGATTGGTTTCAGAACGTCTTGCATTAAAATTAACTATTTTTTCCCAACCTTTCATTGTGGGAAAAAAGTGGTTTTCTCGGCGAGTTAAGCATTTTGAGTAATTTGCCGATTGGTTTCAGAATGTCTTTCATTGAAATTTACTATTATTTGCCAGCCATTAATTGTGGGAAAAAAGTGATTTTCTCGGCGAGTTAAGCATTTTGAGTAATTTGCCGATTGGTTTCAGAACGGCTTGCATTAAAATTGACTATTTGTTGCCAGACATTCAATGTGGAAAAAAGTGATTACCTCGGCGAGTTAAGCATTTTGAGTAATTTGCCGAATGGTTTCAGAACGTCTTGCATTGAAAGTAACAATCTTTTGACGACCATTCATTGTGGGGAAAAAGTGAGTTTCTCGGCGAGTTAAGCATTTTGAGTAATTTGCCGATTAGTTTCAGAACGTCTTGCATTGAAATTTACTATTTTTTGCAAGACATTCATTGTGGAACAGAAGTGATTTTCTCGGCGAGTTAAGCATTTTGAGTAATTTGCCGATTGGTTTCAGAACGTCTTGCATTGAAATGAACTATTTTTTGATAGCCATTCATTGTGGGAGAAAAGTCATTTTCTTGGCGAGTTAGGCATTTTGAGTAATTTGCCGATTGGTTTCAGAACGGCTTGCATTAAAATTTGCTATTTTTTGCCAGACATTCATTGTGGAAAGAAAGTGATTTTCTCGGCTATTTAAGCATTTTGAGTAATTTGCCGATTGGTTTCAGAACGGCTTGCATCAAAATTAACTTTTCTTGCCAGACATTCATTGTGGGAAAAAAGTGATTTTCTCGGCGAGTTAAGCATTTTGAGTAATTTGCCGATTGGTTTCAGAACGTCTTGCATCAAAATGAACTATTTTTTGCCAGCCATTCATTGTGGGAAAAAAGTGATTTTCTCGGCTAGTTAAGCATTTTGAGTAATTTGCCGATTGGTTTCAGAACGCCTTGCATTAAAATTTACTATTTTTGCCAGACATTCCTTGTGGAAAGAAAGTGATTTTCTCGGCGAGTTAAGCATTTTGAGTAATTTGCCGATTGGTTTCAGAACGTCTTGCATTAAAATTAACAATTTTTTGCCAACCTTTCATTGTGGGAAAAAAGTGGTTTTCTCGGCGAGTTAAGCATTTTGAGTAATTTGCCGATTAGTTTCAGAACGTCTTTCATTGAAATTTACTATTATTTCCCAGACATTAATTGTGGGAAAAAAGTGATTTTCTCGGCGACTGAAGCATTTTGTGTAATTTGCCGATAGGTTTCAGAACGTCTTGCATCAAAATGAACTATTTTTTGCCAGCCATTCATTGTGGAACAAAAGTGATTTTCTCAGAGAGTTAAGCATTTTGAGTAATTTGCCGATTGGTTTCAGAACGGCTTGCATTAAAATTTGCTGTTTTTTGCCAGACATTCGTTGTGGAAAGAAAGTGATTTTCTCGGCTATTTAAGCACTTTGAGTAATTTGCCGATTGGTTTCAGAACGTCTTGCATTAAAATTTACTATTTTTTGCCAGACATTCATTGTGGAACAGAAGTGATTTTCTCGGCGAGTTAAGCATTTTGAGTAATTTGCCGATTGGTTTCAGAACGTCTTGCATTGAAATGAACTATTTTTTGATAGCCATTCATTGTGGGAGAAAAGTGATTTTCTCGGCGAGTTAGGCATTTTGAGTAATTTGCCGATTGGTTTCAGAACGGCTTGCATTAAAATTTACTATTTTTCGCCAGACATTCATTGTGGAAAGAAAGTGATTTTCTCGGCTATTTAAGCATTTTGAGTAATTTGCCGATTGGTTTCAGAACGGCTTGCATCAAAATTAACTTTTCTTGCCAGACATTCATTGTGGGAAAAAAGTGATTTTCTCGGCGAGTTAAGCATTTTGAGTAATTTGCCGATTGGTTTCAGAACGTCTTACATCAAAATGAACTATTTTTTGCCAGCCATTCATTGTGGGAAAAAAGTGATTTTCTCGGCTAGTTCAGCATTTTGAGTAATTTGCCGATTGGTTTCCGAACGCCTTGCATTAAAATTTACTATTTTTGCCAGACATTCCTTGTGGAAAGAAAGTGATTTTCTCGGCGAGTTAAGCATTTTGGGTAATTTGCCGATTGGTTTCAGAACGTCTTGCATTAAAATTAACTATTTTTTGCCAACCTTTCATTGTGGGAAAAAAGTGGTTTTCTCGGCGAGTTAAGCATTTTGAGTAATTTGCCGATTGGTTTCAGAACGTCTTTCATTGAAATTTACTATTATTTGCCAGACATTAATTGTGGGAAAAAAGTGATTTTCTCGGCGAGTTAAGCATTTTGAGTAATTTGCCGATTGGTTTCAGAACGGCTTGCATTAAAATTGACTATTTTTTGCCAGACATTCATTGTGGAAAAAAGTGATTACCTCGGCGAGTTAAGCATTTTGAGTAATTTGCCGAATGGTTTCAGAACGTCTTGCATTGAAAGTAACAATCTTTTGACAACCATTCATTGTGGGAAAAAAGTGATTTTCTCGGCGAGTTAAGCATTTTGAGTAATTTGCCGATTAGTTTCAGAACGTCTTGCATTGAAATTTACTATTTTTTGCCAGACATTCATTGTGGAACAGAAGTGATTTTCTCGGCTATTTAAGCATTTTGAGTAATTTGCCGATTGGTTTCAGAACGGCTTGCATCAAAATTAACTTTTCTTGCCAGACATTCATTGTGGGAAAAAAGTGATTTTCTCGGCGAGTTAAGCATTTTGAGTAATTTGCCGATTGGTTTCAGAACGTCTTGCATCAAAATGAACTATTTTTTCACAGCCATTCATTGTGGGAAAAAAGTGATTTTCTCGGCTAGTTAAGCATTTTGAGTAATTTGCCGATTGGTTTCAGAACGCCTTGCATTAAAATTTACTATTTTTGCCAGACATTCCTTGTGGAAAGAAAGTGATTTTCTCGGCGAGTTAAGCATTTTGAGTAATTTGCCGATTGGTTTCAGAACGTCTTGCATTAAAATTAACTATTTTTTGCCAACCTTTCATTGTGGGAAAAAAGTGGTTTTCTCGGCGAGTTAAGCATTTTGAGTAATTTGCCGATTGGTTTCAGAACGTCTTTCATTGAAATTTACTATTATTTGCCAGCCATTAATTGTGGGAAAAAAGTGATTTTCTCGGCGAGTTAAGCATTTTGAGTAATTTGCCGATTGGTTTCAGAACGGCTTGCATTAAAATTGACTATTTGTTGCCAGACATTCAATGTGGAAAAAAGTGATTACCTCGGCGAGTTAAGCATTTTGAGTAATTTGCCGAATGGTTTCTGAACGTCTTGCATTGAAAGTAACAATCTTTTGACGACCATTCATTGTGGGAAAAAAGTGAGTTTCTCGGCGAGTTAAGCATTTTGAGTAATTTGCCGATTAGTTTCAGAACGTCTTGCATTGAAATTTACTATTTTTTGCAAGACATTCATTGTGGAACAGAAGTGATTTTCTCGGCGAGTTAAGCATTTTGAGTAATTTGCCGATTGGTTTCAGAACGGCTTGCATCAAAATTAACTTTTCTTGCCAGACATTCATTGTGGGAAAAAAGTGATTTTCTCGGCGAGTTAAGCATTTTGAGTAATTTGCCGATTGGTTTCAGAACGTCTTGCATCAAAATGAACTATTTTTTGCCAGCCATTCATTGTGGGAAAAAAGTGATTTTCTCGGCTAGTTAAGCATTTTGCCGATTGGTTTCAGAACGCCTTGCATTAAAATTTACTATTTTTGCCAGACATTCCTTGTGGAAAGAAAGTGATTTTCTCGGCGAGTTAAGCATTTTGAGTAATTTGCCGATTGGTTTCAGAACGTCTTGCATTAAAATTAAACTATTTTTTGCCAACCTTTCATTGTGGGAAAAAAGTGGTTTTCTCGGCGAGTTAAGCATTTTGAGTAATTTGCCGATTGGTTTCAGAACGGCTTGCATTAAAATTGACTATTTTTTGCCAGACATTCATTGTGGAAAAAAGTGATTACCTCGGCGAGTTAAGCATTTTGAGTAATTTGCCGAATGGTTTCAGAACGTCTTGCATTGAAGGTAACAATCTTTTGACAACCATTCATTGTGGGAAAAAAGTGATTTTCTCGGCGAGTTAAGCATTTTGAGTAATTTGCCGATTAGGTTCAGAACGTCTTGCATTGAAATTTACTATTTTTTGCCAGACATTCATTGTGGAACAGAAGTGATTTTCTCGGCGAGTTAAGCATTTTGAGTAATTTGCCGATTGGTTTCAGAACGTCTTGCATTGAAATGAACTATTTTTTGATAGCCATTCATTGTGGGAAAAAAGTGATTTTCTCGGCGAGTTAGGCATTTTGAGTAATTTGCCGATTGGTTTCAGAACGGCTTGCATTAAAATTTGCTATTTTTTGCCAGACATTCATTGTGGAAAGAAAGTGATTTTCTCGGCTATTTAAGCATTTTGAGTAATTTGCCGATTGGTTTCAGAACGGCTTGCATCAAAATTAACTTTTCTTGCCAGACATTCATTGTGGGAAAAAAGTGATTTTCTCGGCGAGTTAAGCATTTTGAGTAATTTGCCGATTGGTTTCAGAACGTCTTGCATCAAAATGAACTATTTTTTGCCAGCCATTCATTGTGGGAAAAAAGTGATTTTCTCGGCTAGTTAAGCATTTTGCCGATTGGTTTCAGAACGCCTTGCATTAAAATTTACTATTTTTGCCAGACATTCCTTGTGGAAAGAAAGTGATTTTCTCGGCGAGTTAAGCATTTTGAGTAATTTGCCGATTGGTTTCAGAACGTCTTGCATTAAAATTAACTATTTTTTGCCAACCTTTCATTGTGGGAAAAAAGTGGTTTTCTCGGCGAGTTAAGCATTTTGAGTAATTTGCCGATTGGTTTCAGAACGTCTTTCATTGAAATTTACTATTATTTGCCAGACATTAATTGTGGGAAAAAAGTGATTTTCTCGGCGAGTTAAGCATTTTGAGTAATTTGCCGATTGGTTTCAGAACGGCTTGCATTAAAATTGACTATTTGTTGCCAGACATTCAATGTGGAAAAAAGTGATTACCTCGGCGAGTTAAGCATTTTGAGTAATTTGCCGAATGGTTTCAGAACGTCTTGCATTGAAAGTAACAATCTTTTGACGACCATTCATTGTGGGGAAAAAGTGAGTTTCTCGGCGAGTTAAGCATTTTGAGTAATTTGCCGATTAGTTTCAGAACGTCTTGCATTGAAATTTACTATTTTTTGCAAGACATTCATTGTGGAACAGAAGTGATTTTCTCGGCGAGTTAAGCATTTTGAGTAATTTGCCGATTGGTTTCAGAACGTCTTGCATTGAAATGAACTATTTTTTGATAGCCATTCATTGTGGGAGAAAAGTCATTTTCTTGGCGAGTTAGGCATTTTGAGTAATTTGCCGATTGGTTTCAGAACGGCTTGCATTAAAATTTGCTATTTTTTGCCAGACATTCATTGTGGAAAGAAAGTAATTTTCTCGGCTATTTAAGCATTTTGAGTAATTTGCCGATTGGTTTCAGAACGGCTTGCATCAAAATTAACTTTTCTTGCCAGACATTCATTGTGGGGAAAAAAGTGATTTTCTCGGCGAGTTAAGCATTTTGAGTAATTTGCCGATTGCTTTCAGAACGTCTTGCATCAAAATGAACTATTTTTTGCCAGCCATTCATTGTGGGAAAAAAGTGATTTTCTCGGCGAGTTAAGCATTTTGAGTAATTTGCCGATTAGGTTCAGAACGTCTTGCATTGAAATTTACTATTTTTTGCCAGACATTCATTGTGGAACAGAAGTGATTTTCTCGGCGAGTTAAGCATTTTGAGTAATTTGCCGATTGGTTTCAGAACGTCTTGCATTGAAATGAACTATTTTTTGATAGCCATTCATTGTGGGAAAAAAGTGATTTTCTCGGCGAGTTAGGCATTTTGAGTAATTTGCCGATTGGTTTCAGAACCGCTTGCATTAAAATTTGCTATTTTTTGCCAGACATTCATTGTGGAAAGAAAGTGATTTTCTCGGCTATTTAAGCATTTTGAGTAATTTGCCGATTGGTTTCAGAACGGCTTGCATCAAAATTAACTTTTCTTGCCAGACATTCATTGTGGGAAAAAAGTGATTTTCTCGGCGAGTTAAGCATTTTGAGTAATTTGCCGATTGGTTTCAGAACGTCTTGCATCAAAATGAACTATTTTTTGCCAGCCATTCATTGTGGGAAAAAAGTGATTTTCTCGGCTAGTTAAGCATTTTGCCGATTGGTTTCAGAACGCCTTGCATTAAAATTTACTATTTTTGCCAGACATTCCTTGTGGAAAGAAAGTGATTTTCTCGGCGAGTTAAGCATTTTGAGTAATTTGCCGATTGGTTTCAGAACGTCTTGCATTAAAATTAACTATTTTTTGCCAACCTTTCATTGTGGGAAAAAAGTGGTTTTCTCGGCGAGTTAAGCATTTTGAGTAATTTGCCGATTGGTTTCAGAACGTCTTTCATTGAAATTTACTATTATTTGCCAGACATTAATTGTGGGAAAAAAGTGATTTCCTCGGCGACTGAAGCATTTTGTGTAATTTGCCGATAGGTTTCAGAACGTCTTGCATCAAAATGAACTATTTTTTGCCAGCCATTCATTGTGGAACAAAAGTGATTTTCTCAGAGAGTTCAGCATTTTGAGTAATTTGCCGATTGGTTTCAGAACGGCTTGCATTAAAATTTGCTATTTTTTGCCAGACATTCGTTGTGGAAAGAAAGTGATTTTCTCGGCTATTTAAGCACTTTGAGTAATTTGCCGATTGGTTTCAGAACGGCTTGCATCAAAATTAACTTTTTTTGCCAGACATTCATTGTGGGAAAAAAGTGATTTTCTCGGCGACTGAAGCATTTTGTGTAATTTGCCGATAGGTTTCAGAACGTCTTGCATCAAAATTAACTATTTTTTGCCAGCCATTCATTGTGGGGAAAAAAGTGATTTTCTCGGCTAGTTAAGCATTTTGAGTAATTTGCCGATTGCTTTCAGAACGTCTTGGATAAAAATGAACTATTTTTTGCCAGCCATTCATTGTGGGAAAAAAGTGATTTTCTCGGCGAGTTAAGCATTTTGAGTAATTTGCCGATTGGTTTCAGAACGTCTTGCATTAAAATTTACTATTTTTTGCCAGACATTCATTGTGGAACAGAAGTGATTTTCTCGGCGAGTTAAGCATTTTGAGTAATTTGCCGATTGGTTTCAGAACGTCTTGCATTGAAATGAACTATTTTTTGATAGCCATTCATTGTGGGAGAAAGGTCATTTTCTTGGCGAGTTAGGCATTTTGAGTAATTTGCCGATTGGTTTCAGAACGTCTTGCATCAAAATGAACTATTTTTTGCCAGCCATTCATTGTGGAACAAAAGTGATTTTCTCAGAGAGTTCAGCATTTTGAGTAATTTGCCGATTGGTTTCAGAACGGCTTGCATTAAAATTTGCTATTTTTTGCCAGACATTCGTTGTGGAAAGAAAGTGATTTTCTCGGCTATTTAAGCACTTTGAGTAATTTGCCGATTGGTTTCAGAACGGCTTGCATCAAAATTAACTTTTTTTGCCAGACATTCATTGTGGGAAAAAAGTGATTTTCTCGGCGACTGAAGCATTTTGTGTAATTTGCCGATAGGTTTCAGAACGTCTTGCATCAAAATTAACTATTTTTTGCCAGCCATTCATTGTGGGGAAAAAAGTGATTTTCTCGGCTAGTTAAGCATTTTGAGTAATTTGCCGATTGCTTTCAGAACGTCTTGGATAAAAATGAACTATTTTTTGCCAGCCATTCATTGTGGGAAAAAAGTGATTTTCTCGGCGAGTTAAGCATTTTGAGTAATTTGCCGATTGGTTTCAGAACGTCTTGCATTAAAATTTACTATTTTTTGCCAGACATTCATTGTGGAACAGAAGTGATTTTCTCGGCGAGTTAAGCATTTTGAGTAATTTGCCGATTGGTTTCAGAACGTCTTGCATTGAAATGAACTATTTTTTGATAGCCATTCATTGTGGGAGAAAAGTGATTTTCTCGGCGAGTTAGGCATTTTGAGTAATTTGCCGATTGGTTTCAGAACGGCTTGCATTAAAATTTGCTTTTTTTCGCCAGACATTCATTGTGGAAAGAAAGTGATTTTCTCGGCTATTTAAGCATTTTGAGTAATTTGCCGATTGGTTTCAGAACGGCTTGCATCAAAATTAACTTTTCTTGCCAGACATTCATTGTGGGAAAAAAGTGATTTTCTCGGCGAGTTAAGCATTTTGAGTAATTTGCCGATTGGTTTCAGAACGTCTTGCATCAAAATGAACTATTTTTTGCCAGCCATTCATTGTGGGAATAAAGTGATTTTCTCGGCTAGTTAAGCATTTTGAGTAATTTGCCGATTGGTTTCAGAACGCCTTGCATTAAAATTTACTATTTTTGCCAGACATTCCTTGTGGAAAGAAAGTGATTTTCTCGGCGAGTTAAGCATTTTGGGTAATTTGCCGATTGGTTTCAGAACGTCTTGCATTAAAATTAACTATTTTTTGCCAACCTTTCATTGTGGGAAAAAAGTGGTTTTCTCGGCGAGTTAAGCATTTTGAGTAATTTGCCGATTGGTTTCAGAACGTCTTTCATTGAAATTTACTATTATTTGCCAGACATTAATTGTGGGAAAAAAGTGATTTTCTCGGCGAGTTAAGCATTTTGAGTAATTTGCCGATTGGTTTCAGAACGGCTTGCATTAAAATTGACTATTTTTTGCCAGAAATTCATTGTGGAAAAAAGTGATTACCTCGGCGAGTTAAGCATTTTGAGTAATTTGCCGAATGGTTTCAGAACGTCTTGCATTGAAAGTAACAATCTTTTGACAACCATTCATTGTGGGAAAAAAGTGATTTTCTCGGCGAGTTCAGCATTTTGAGTAATTTGCCGATTAGTTTCAGAACGTCTTGCATTGAAATTTACTATTTTTTGCCAGACATTCATTGTGGAACAGAAGTGATTTTCTCGGCGAGTTAAGCATTTTGAGTAATTTGCCGATTGGTTTCAGAACGTCTTGCATCAAAATGAACTATTTTTTGCCAGCCATTCATTGTGGGAAAAAAGTGATTTTCTCGGCGAGTTAAGCATTTTGAGTAATTTGCCGATTGGTTTCAGAACGCCTTGCATAGAAATTTACTATTTTTTGCCAGACATTCATTGTGGAACAGAAGTGATTTTCTCGGCGAGTTAAGCATTTTGAGTAATTTGCCGATTGGTTTCAGAACGTCTTGCATCAAAATGAACTATTTTTTGCCAGCCATTCATTGTGGGAAAAAAGTGATTTTCTCGGCGAGTTAAGCATTTTGAGTAATTTGCCGATTGGTTTCAGAACGCCTTGCATTAAAATTTACTATTTTTGCCAGACATTCCTTGTGGAAAGAAAGTGATTTTCTCGGCGAGTTAAGCATTTTGAGTTATTTGCCGATTGGTTTCAGAACGTCTTGCATCAAAATGAACTATTTTTTGCCAGCCATTCATTGTGGAACAAAAGTGATTTTCTCAGAGAGTTAAGCATTTTGAGTAATTTGCCGATTGGTTTCAGAACGGCTTGCATTAAAATTTGCTATTTTTTGCCAGACATTCGTTGTGGAAAGAAAGTGATTTTCTCGGCTATTTAAGCAATTTGCCGATTGGTTTCAGAACGGCTTGCATCAAAATTAACTTTTTTTGCCAGACATTCATTGTGGGAAAAAAGTGATTTTCTCGGCGACTGAAGCATTTTGTGTAATTTGCCGATAGGTTTCAGAACGTCTTGCATCAAAATTAACTTTTCTTGCCAGACATTAATTGTGGGGAAAAAGTGATTTTCTCGGCGAGTTAAGCATTTTGAGTAATTTGCCGATTGGTTTCAGAACGTCTTGCATCAAAATGAACTATTTTTTGCCAGCCATTCATTGTGGGAAAAAAGTGATTTTCTCGGCTAGTTAAGCATTTTGAGTAATTTGCCGATTGGTTTCAGAACGCCTTGCATTAAAATTTACTATTTTTGCCAGACATTCCTTGTGGAAAGAAAGTGATTTTCTCGGCGAGTTAAGCATTTTGGGTAATTTGCCGATTGGTTTCAGAACGTCTTGCATTAAAATTAACTATTTTTTGCCAACCTTTCATTGTGGGAAAAAAGTGGTTTTCTCGGCGAGTTAAGCATTTTGAGTAATTTGCCGATTGGTTTCAGAACGTCTTTCATTGAAATTTACTATTATTTGCCAGACATTAATTGTGGGAAAAAAGTGATTTTCTCGGCGAGTTAAGCATTTTGAGTAATTTGCCGATTGGTTTCAGAACGGCTTGCATTAAAATTGACTATTTTTTGCCAGACATTCATTGTGGAAAAAAGTGATTACCTCGGCGAGTTAAGCATTTTGAGTAATTTGCCGAATGGTTTCAGAACGTCTTGCATTGAAAGTAACAATCTTTTGACAACCATTCATTGTGGGAAAAAAGTGATTTTCTCGGCGAGCTAAGCATTTTGAGTAATTTGCCGATTAGTTTCAGAACGTCTTGCATTGAAATTTACTATTTTTTGCCAGACATTCATTGTGGAACAGAAGTGATTTTCTCGGCGAGTTAAGCATTTTGAGTAATTTCAGAACGTCTTGCATTGAAATGAACTATTTTTTGATAGCCATTCATTGTGGGAAAAAAGTGATTTTCTCGGCGAGTTAGGCATTTTGAGTAATTTGCCGATTGGTTTCAGAACGGCTTGCATTAAAATTTGCTATTTTTTGCCAGACATTCATTGTGGAAAGAAAGTGATTTTCTCGGCTATTTAAGCATTTTGAGTAATTTGCCGATTGGTTTCAGAACGGCTTGCATCAAAATTAACTTTTCTTGCCAGACATTCATTGTGGGAAAAAAGTGATTTTCTCGACGTGTTAAGCATTTTGAGTAATTTGCCGATTGGTTTCAGAACGGCTTGCATTGAAATTTACTATTTTTTGCCAGACATTCATTGTGGAAGAAAATTGATTTTCTCGGCTAGGTAAGCATTTTGAGTAATTTGCCGATTGGTTTCAGAACGGCTTGCATCAAAATTATCTATTTTTTGCCAGACATTTACTGTGAGAAAAAAGCGATTTTCTCGGCTAGTAAAGCATTTTGAGTAATTTGCCGATTGGTTTCAGAACGTCTTGCATCAAAATGAACTATTTTTTGCCAGCCATTCATTGTGGGAAAAAAGTGATTTTCTCGGCTAGTTAAGCATTTTGAGTAATTTGCCGATTGGTTTCAGAGCGTCTTGCAACAAAATGAACTATTTTTTGCCAGACATTCATTGTGGAAAGAAAGTGATTTTCTCGGCGAGTTAAGCATTTTGAGTAATTTGCCGATTGGCTTCAGAACGGCTTGCATTGAAATTTATTATTATTACCCAGACATTTATTGTGGGAAAAAAGTGATTTTCTCGGCGATTTAAGCATTTTGAGTAATTTGCCGATTGGTTTCAGAACGGCTTGCATTAAAATTGACTATTTGTTGCCAGACATTCATTGTGGAAAAAAGTGATTACCTCGGCGAGTTAAGCATTTTGAGTAATTTGCCGAATGGTTTCAGAACGTCTTGCATTGAAAGTAACAATCTTTTGACAACCATTCATTGTGGGAAAAAAATGATTTTCTCGGCGAGTTAAGCATTTTGAGTAATTTGCCGATTAGTTTCAGAACGTCTTGCATTGAAATTTACTATTTTTTGCCAGACATTCATTGTGGAACAGAAGTGATTTTCTCGGCGAGTTAAGCATTTTGAGTAATTTGCCGATTGGTTTCAGAACGTCTTGCATCAAAATGAACTATTTTTTGCCAGCCATTCATTGTGGGAAAAAAGTGATTTTCTCGGCTAGTTAAGCATTTTGAGTAATTTGCCGATTGGTTTCAGAACGCCTTGCATTAAAATTTACTATTTTTGCCAGACATTCCTTGTGGAAAGAAAGTGATTTTCTCGGCGAGTTAAGCATTTTGAGTAATTTGCCGATTGGTTTCAGAACGTCTTGCATTAAAATTAACTATTTTTTGCCAACCTTTCATTGTGGGAAAAAAGTGGTTTTCTCGGCGAGTTAAGCATTTTGAGTAATTTGCCGATTGGTTTCAGAACGTCTTTCATTGAAATTTACTATTATTTGCCAGACATTAATTGTGGGAAAAAAGTGATTTTCTCGGCGACTGAAGCATTTTGTGCAATTTGCCGATAGGTTTCAGAACGTCTTGCATCAAAATGAACTATTTTTTGCCAGCCATTCATTGTGGAACAAAAGTGATTTTCTCAGAGAGTTAAGCATTTTGAGTAATTTGCCGATTGGTTTCAGAACGGCTTGCATTAAAATTTGCTATTTTTTGCCAGACATTCGTTGTGGAAAGAAAGTGATTTTCTCGGCTATTTAAGCACTTTGAGTAATTTGCCGATTGGTTTCAGAACGGCTTGCATCAAAATTAACTTTTCTTGCCAGACATTCATTGTGGGAAAAAAGTGATTTTCTCGGCGAGTTAAGCATTTTGAGTAATTTGCCGATTGGTTTCAGAACGTCTTGCATCAAAATGAACTATTTTTTGCCAGCCATTCATTGTGGGAAAAAAGTGATTTTCTCGGCTAGTTAAGCATTTTGCCGATTGGTTTCAGAACGCCTTGCATTAAAATTTACTATTTTTGCCAGACATTCCTTGTGGAAAGAAAGTGATTTTCTCGGCGAGTTAAGCATTTTGAGTAATTTGCCGATTGGTTTCAGAACGTCTTGCATTAAAATTAACTATTTTTTGCCAACCTTTCATTGTGGGAAAAAAGTGGTTTTCTCGGCGAGTTAAGCATTTTGAGTAATTTGCCGATTGGTTTCAGAACGACTTTCATTGAAATTTACTATTATTTGCCAGACATTAATTGTGGGAAAAAAGTGATTTTCTCGGCGAGTTAAGCATTTTGAGTAATTTGCCGATTGGTTTCAGAACGGCTTGCATTAAAATTGACTATTTTTTGCCAGACATTCATTGTGGAAAAAAGTGATTACCTCGGCGAGTTAAGCATTTTGAGTAATTTGCCGAATGGTTTCAGAACGTCTTGCATTGAAGGTAACAATCTTTTGACAACCATTCATTGTGGGATAAAAGTGATTTTCTCGGCGAGTTAAGCATTTTGAGTAATTTGCCGATTAGGTTCAGAACGTCTTGCATTGAAATTTACTATTTTTTGCCAGACATTCATTGTGGAACAGAAGTGATTTTCTCGGCGAGTTAAGCATTTTGAGTAATTTGCCGATTGGTTTCAGAACGCCTTGCATTAAAATTTACTATTTTTGCCAGACATTCCTTGTGGAAAGAAAGTGATTTTCTCGGCAAGTTAAGCATTTTGGGTAATTTGCCGATTGGTTTCAGAACGTCTTGCATTAAAATTAACTATTTTTTGCCAACCTTTCATTGTGGGAAAAAAGTGGTTTTCTCGGCGAGTTAAGCATTTTGAGTAATTTGCCGATTGGTTTCAGAACGTCTTTCATTGAAATTTACTATTATTTGCCAGACATTAATTGTGGGAAAAAAGTGATTTTCTCGGCGAGTTAAGCATTTTGAGTAATTTGCCGATTGGTTTCAGAACGGCTTGCATTAAAATTGACTATTTTTTGCCAGACATTCATTGTGGAAAAAAGTGATTACCTCGGCGAGTTTAGCATTTTGAGTAATTTGCCGAATGGTTTCAGAACGTCTTGCATTGAAAGTAACAATCTTTTGACAACCATTCATTGTGGGAAAAAAGTGATTTTCTCGGCGAGTTAAGCATTTTGAGTAATTTGCCGATTAGTTTCAGAACGTCTTGCATTGAAATTTACTATTTTTTGCCAGACATTCATTGTGGAACAGAAGTGATTTTCTCGGCGAGTTAAGCATTTTGAGTAATTTGCCGATTGGTTTCAGAACGTCTTGCATCAAAATGAACTATTTTTTGCCAGCCATTCATTGTGGGAAAAAAGTGATTTTCTCGGCTAGTTAAGCCTTTTGAGTAATTTGCCGATTGGTTTCAGAACGCCTTGCATTAAAATTTACTATTTTTGCCAGACATTCCTTGTGGAAAGAAAGTGATTTTCTCGGCGAGTTAAGCATTTTGAGTAATTTGCCGATTGGTTTCAGAACGTCTTGCATTAAAATTAACTATTTTTTGCCAACCTTTCATTGTGGGAAAAAAGTGGTTTTCTCGGCGAGTTAAGCATTTTGAGTAATTTGCCGATTGGTTTCAGAACGTCTTTCATTGAAATTTACTATTATTTGCCAGACATTAATTGTGGGAAAAAAGTGATTTTCTCGGCGACTGAAGCATTTTGTGTAATTTGCCGATAGGTTTCAGAACGTCTTGCATCAAAATGAACTATTTTTTGCCAGCCATTCATTGTGGAACAAAAGTGATTTTCTCAGAGAGTTAAGCATTTTGAGTAATTTGCCGATTGGTTTCAGAACGGCTTGCATTAAAATTTGCTATTTTTTGCCAGACATTCGTTGTGGAAAGAAAGTGATTTTCTCGGCTATTTAAGCACTTTGAGTAATTTGCCGATTGGTTTCAGAACGGCTTGCATCAAAATTAACTTTTTTTGCCAGACATTCATTGTGGGAAAAAAGTGATTTTCTCGGCGACTGAAGCATTTTGTGTAATTTGCCGATAGGTTTCAGAACGTCTTGCATCAAAATTAACTTTTCTTGCCAGACATTCATTGTGGGAAAAAAGTGATTTTCTCGGCGAGTTAAGCATTTTGAGTAATTTGCCGATTGGTTTCAGAACGTCTTGCATTAAAATTAACTATTTTTTGCCAACCTTTCATTGTGGCAAAAAAGTGGTTTTCTCGGCGAGTTAAGCATTTTGAGTAATTTGCCGATTGGTTTCAGAACGTCTTTCATTGAAATTTACTATTATTTGCCAGACATTAATTGTGGGAAAAAAGTGATTTTCTCGGCGACTGAAGCATTTTGTGTAATTTGCCGATAGGTTTCAGAACGTCTTGCATCAAAATGAACTATTTTTTGCCAGCCATTCATTGTGGAACAAAAGTGATTTTCTCAGAGAGTTAAGCATTTTGAGTAATTTGCCGATTGGTTTCAGAACGGCTTGCATTAAAATTTGCTATTTTTTGCCAGACATTCGTTGTGGAAAGAAAGTGATTTTCTCGGCTATTTAAGCACTTTGAGTAATTTGCCGATTGGTTTCAGAACGGCTTGCATCAAAATTAACTTTTTTTGCCAGACATTCATTGTGGGAAAAAAGTGATTTTCTCGGCGACTGAAGCATTTTGTGTCCCGGGAACTACAGGCCGGTGAGCCTTACTTCAGTGGTAGGGAAATTACTGGAGAGAATTCTTCGAGACAGGATCTACTCCCATTTGGAAGCAAATGGACGTAGTAGTGAGAGGCAGCACGGTTTTGTGAAGGGGAGGTCGTGTCTCACTAACTTGATAGAGTTTTTCGAGGAGGTCACTAAGATGATTGATGCAGGTAGGGCAGTAGATGTTGTCTATATGGACTTCAGTAAGGCCTTTGACAAGGTCCCTCATGGTAGACTAGTACAAAAGGTGGAGTCACACGGGATCAGGGGTGAACTGGCAAGGTGGATACAGAACTGGCTAGGCCATAGAAGGCAGAGGGTAGCAATGGAGGGATGCTTTTCTAATTGGAGGGCTGTGACCAGTGGTGTTCCACAGGGATCAGTGCTGGGACCTTTGCTCTTTGTAGTATATATAAATGATTTGGAGGAAAATGTAACTGGTCTGATTAGTAAGTTTGCAGACGACACAAAGGTTGGTGGAATTGCGGATAGCGATGAGGACTGTCTGAGGATACAGCAGGATTTAGATTGTCTGGAGACTTGGGCGGAGAGATGGCAGATGGAGTTTAACCTGGACAAATGTGAGGTAATGCATTTTGGAAGGGCTAATGCAGGTAGGGAATATACGGTGAATGGTAGAACCCTCAAGAGTATTGAAAGTCAAAGAGATCTAGGAGTACAGGTCCACAGATCACTGAAAGGGGCTACACAGGTGGAGAAGGTAGTCAAGAAGGCATACGGCATGCTTGCCTTCATTGGCCGGGGCATTGAGTATAAGAATTGGCAAGTCATGTTGCAGCTGTATAGAACCTTAGTTAGGCCACACTTGGAGTATAGTGTTCAATTCTGGTCGCCACACTACCAGAAGGATGTGGAGGCTTTAGAGAGGGTGCAGAAGAGATTTACCAGAATGTTGCCTGGTATGGAGGGCATAAGCTATGAGGAGCGATTGAATAAACTCGGTTTGTTCTCACTGGAACGAAGGAGGTTGAGGGGCGACCTGATAGAGGTATACAAAATTATGAGGGGCATAGACAGAGTGGATAGTCAGAGGCTTTTCCCCAGGGTAGAGGGGTCAATTACTAGGGGGCATAGGTTTAAGGTGAGAGGGGCAAAGTTTAGAGTAGATGTACGAGGCAAGTTTTTTACGCAGAGGGTAGTGGGTGCCTGGAACTCACTACCGGAGGAGGTAGTGGAGGCAGGGACGATAGGGACATTTAAGGGGCATCTTGACAAATATATGAATAGGATGGGAATAGAAGGATACGGACCCAGGAAGTGTAGAAGATTGTAGTTTAGTCGGGCAGTATGGTCGGCGCGGGCTTGGAGGGCCGAAGGGCCTGTTCCTGTGCTGTACATTTCTTTGTTCTTTGTTCTTTGTTCTTTGTAATTTGCCGATAGGTTTCAGAACGTCTTGCATCAAAATTAACTTTTCTTGCCAGACATTCATTGTGGGAAAAAAGTGATTTTCTCGGCGAGTTAAGCATTTTGAGTAATTTGCCGATTGGTTTCAGAACGTCTTGCATCAAAATGAACTATTTTTTGCCAGCCATTCATTGTGGGAAAAAAGTGATTTTCTCGGCTAGTTAAGCATTTTGAGTAATTTGCCGATTGGTTTCAGAACGCCTTGCATTAAAATTTACTATTTTTGCCAGACATTCCTTGTGGAAAGAAAGTGATTTTCTCGGCGAGTTAAGCATTTTGGGTAATTTGCCGATTGGTTTCAGAACGTCTTGCATTAAAATTAACTATTTTTTGCCAACCTTTCATTGTGGGAAAAAAGTGGTTTTCTCGGCGAGTTAAGCATTTTGAGTAATTTGCCGATTGGTTTCAGAACGTCTTTCATTGAAATTTACTATTATTTGCCAGACATTAATTGTGGGAAAAAAGTGATTTTCTCGGCGAGTTAAGCATTTTGAGTAATTTGCCGATTGGTTTCAGAACGGCTTGCATCAAAAAGAACTATTTTTTGCCAGCCATTCATTGTGGGAAAAAAGTGATTTTCTTTGCTAGTTAAGCATTTTGAGTAATTTGCCGATTGGTTTCAGAAGGGCTTGCATTAAAATTTACTATTTTTTGCCAGACATTCATTGTGGAAAGACAGTGATTTTCTCGGCGAGTTAAGCATTTTGAGTAATTTGCCGATGGGTTTCAGAACGGCTTGCATTGAAATTTACTATTTTTTGCCAGACATTCATTGTGGAAAGAAAGTGATTTTCTCGGCGAGTTAAGCATTTTGAGTAATTTGCCGATTGGTTTCAGAACGGCTTGCATTGAAATTTACTATTTTTTGCCAGACATTCATTGTGGAAAGAAAGTGATTTTCTCGGCGAGTTAAGCATTTTGAGTAATTTGCCGATTGGCTTCAGAACGGCTTGCATTGAAATTTATTATTATTACCCAGACATTTATTGTGGGAAAAAAGTGATTTTCTCGGCGAGTTAAGCATTTTGCCGATTGGTTTCAGAACGGCTTGCATTGAAATTTACCATTTTTTGCCAGACATTCATTGTGGGAAAAAAGTGATTTTCTCGGCTAGTTAAGCATTTTGAGTAATTTGCCGATTGGTTTCAGAACGCCTTGCATCAAAATGAACTATTTTTTGCCAGCCATTCATTGTGGGGAAAAAAGTGATTTTCTCGGCGAGTTAAGCATTTTGAGTAATTTGCCGATTGCTTTCTGAACGTCTTGCATGGAAATTAACAATTTTTTGCCAAACCATTCATTGTGAGAAAAAAGTGATTTTCTCGGCGAGTTAAGCATTTTGAGTAATTTGCCGATAGGTTTCAGAACGTCTTGCGTCAAAATGAACTATTTTTTGCCAGACATTCATTGTGGAAAGAAAGTGATTTTCTCGGCGAGTTAAGCATTTTGAGTAATTTGCCGATTGGATTCAGAACGGCTTGCATTGAAATTTACTATTTTTTGCCAGACATTCATTGTGGAAGAAAAGTGATTTTCTCGGTGAGTTCAACATTTTGAGTAATTTGCCGATTGGTTTCAGAACGGCTTGCATTGAAATTTACTGTTATTTGCCAGGCATTAATTGTGGGAAAAAATTGATTTTCTCGGCTAGGTAAGCATTTTGAGTAATTTGCCGATTGGTTTCAGAACGTCTTGCATCAAAATGAACTATTTTTTGCCAGCCATTCATTGTGGGAAAAAAGTGATTTTCTCGGCTAGTTAAGCATTTTGAGTAATTTGCCGATTGGTTTCAGAGCGTCTTGCAACAAAATGAACTATTTTTTGCCAGACATTCATTGTGGAAAGAAAGTGATTTTCTCGGCGAGTTAAGCATTTTGAGTAATTTGCCGATTGGCTTCAGAACGGCTTGCATCGAAATGATCTATTTTTGCGAACTATTTATTGGGGGTAAAAAGTGATTTTCTCGGTGAGTTAAGCATTCTGAGTAATTTGTGATTGGTTTCAGAACGTCTTGCATCAAAATGAACTATTTTTTGCCAGCCATTCATTGTGGGAAAAAAGTGATTTTCTCGGCGAATTAAGCATTTTGAGTAATTTGCGATTGGTTTCAGAACGTCTTGCATCAAAATGAACTATTTTTTGATCGACATTCATTGTGGGAAAACAGTGATTTTCTCGGCTAGTTAAGCATTTTGAGTAATTTTTCGATTGCTTTCAGAACGTCTTGGATAAAAATGAACTATTTTTTGCCAGCCATTCATTGTGGGAAAAAAGTGGTTTTCTCGGCGAGTTAAGCATTTTGAGTAATTTGCCGATTGGTTTCAGAACGTCTTTCATTGAAATTTACTATTATTTGCCAGACATTAATTGTGGGAAAAAAGTGATTTTCTCGGCGAGTTAAGCATTTTGAGTAATTTGCCGATTGGTTTCAGAACGGCTTGCATTAAAATTGACTATTTTTTGCCAGACATTCATTGTGGAAAAAAGTGATTACCTCGGCGAGTTAAGCATTTTGAGTAATTTGCCGAATGGTTTCAGAACGTCTTGCATTGAAAGTAACAATCTTTTGACAACCATTCATTGTGGGAAAAAAGTGATTTTCTCGGCGAGTTAAGCATTTTGAGTAATTTGCCGATTAGTTTCAGAACGTCTTGCTTTGAAATTTACTATTTTTTGCCAGACATTCATTGTGGAACAGAAGTGATTTTCTCGGCGAGTTAAGCATTTTGAGTAATTTGCCGATTGGTTTCAGAACGTCTTGCATCAAAATGAACTATTTTTTGCCAGCCATTCATTGTGGGAAAAAAGTGATTTTCTCGGCTAGTTAAGCCTTTTGAGTAATTTGCCGATTGGTTTCAGAACGCCTTGCATTAAAATTTACTATTTTTGCCAGACATTCCTTGTGGAAAGAAAGTGATTTTCTCGGCGAGTTAAGCATTTTGAGTAATTTGCCGATTGGTTTCAGAACGTCTTGCATTAAAATTAACTATTTTTTGCCAACCTTTCATTGTGGCAAAAAAGTGGTTTTCTCGGCGAGTTAAGCATTTTGAGTAATTTGCCGATTGGTTTCAGAACGTCTTTCATTGAAATTTACTATTATTTGCCAGACATTAATTGTGGGAAAAAAGTGATTTTCTCGGCGACTGAAGCATTTTGTGTAATTTGCCGATAGGTTTCAGAACGTCTTGCATCAAAATGAACTATTTTTTGCCAGCCATTCATTGTGGAACAAAAGTGATTTTCTCAGAGAGTTAAGCATTTTGAGTAATTTGCCGATTGGTTTCAGAACGGCTTGCATTAAAATTTGCTATTTTTTGCCAGACATTCGTTGTGGAAAGAAAGTGATTTTCTCGGCTATTTAAGCACTTTGAGTAATTTGCCGATTGGTTTCAGAACGGCTTGCATCAAAATTAACTTTTTTTGCCAGACATTCATTGTGGGAAAAAAGTGATTTTCTCGGCGACTGAAGCATTTTGTGTAATTTGCCGATAGGTTTCAGAACGTCTTGCATCAAAATTAACTTTTCTTGCCAGACATTCATTGTGGGAAAAAAGTGATTTTCTCGGCGAGTTAAGCATTTTGAGTAATTTGCCGATTGGTTTCAGAACGTCTTGCATCAAAATGAACTATTTTTTGCCAGCCATTCATTGTGGGAAAAAAGTGATTTTCTCGGCTAGTTAAGCATTTTGAGTAATTTGCCGATTGGTTTCAGAACGCCTTGCATTAAAATTTACTATTTTTGCCAGACATTCCTTGTGGAAAGAAAGTGATTTTCTCGGCGAGTTAAGCATTTTGGGTAATTTGCCGATTGGTTTCAGAACGTCTTGCATTAAAATTAACTATTTTTTGCCAACCTTTCATTGTGGGAAAAAAGTGGTTTTCTCGGCGAGTTAAGCATTTTGAGTAATTTGCCGATTGGTTTCAGAACGTCTTTCATTGAAATTTACTATTATTTGCCAGACATTAATTGTGGGAAAAAAGTGATTTTCTCGGCTAGTTAAGCATTTTGAGTAATTTGCCGATTGGTTTCAGAACGTCTTGCATTAAAATTAACTATTTTTTGCCAACCTTTCATTGTGGGAAAAAAGTGGTTTTCTCGGCGAGTTAAGCATTTTGAGTAATTTGCCGATTGGTTTCAGAACGTCTTTCATTGAAATTTACTATTATTTGCCAGACATTAATTGTGGGAAAAAAGTGATTTTCTCGGCGAGTTAAGCATTTTGAGTAATTTGCCGATTGGTTTCAGAACGGCTTGCATCAAAAAGAACTATTTTTTGCCAGCCATTCATTGTGGGAAAAAAGTGATTTTCTTTGCTAGTTAAGCATTTTGAGTAATTTGCCGATTGGTTTCAGAAGGGCTTGCATTAAAATTTACTATTTTTTGCCAGACATTCATTGTGGAAAGACAGTGATTTTCTCGGCGAGTTAAGCATTTTGAGTAATTTGCCGATGGGTTTCAGAACGGCTTGCATTGAAATTTACTATTTTTTGCCAGACATTCATTGTGGAAAGAAAGTGATTTTCTCGGCGAGTTAAGCATTTTGAGTAATTTGCCGATTGGTTTCAGAACGGCTTGCATTGAAATTTACTATTTTTTGCCAGACATTCATTGTGGAAAGAAAGTGATTTTCTCGGCGAGTTAAGCATTTTGAGTAATTTGCCGATTGGCTTCAGAACGGCTTGCATTGAAATTTATTATTATTACCCAGACATTTATTGTGGGAAAAAAGTGATTTTCTCGGCGAGTTAAGCATTTTGAGTAATTTGCCGATTGCTTTCTGAACGTCTTGCATGGAAATTAACAATTTTTTGCCAAACCATTCATTGTGAGAAAAAAGTGATTTTCTCGGCGAGTTAAGCATTTTGAGTAATTTGCCGATAGGTTTCAGAACGTCTTGCGTCAAAATGAACTATTTTTTGCCAGACATTCATTGTGGAAAGAAAGTGATTTTCTCGGCGAGTTAAGCATTTTGAGTAATTTGCCGATTGGATTCAGAACGGCTTGCATTGAAATTTACTATTTTTTGCCAGACATTCATTGTGGAAGAAAAGTGATTTTCTCGGTGAGTTCAACATTTTGAGTAATTTGCCGATTGGTTTCAGAACGGCTTGCATTGAAATTTACTGTTATTTGCCAGGCATTAATTGTGGGAAAAAATTGATTTTCTCGGCTAGGTAAGCATTTTGAGTAATTTGCCGATTGGTTTCAGAACGGCTTGCATCAAAATTATCTATTTTTTGCCAGACATTTACTGTGAGGAAAAAAGCGATTTTCTCGGCTAGTAAAGCATTTTGAGTAATTTGCCGATTGGTTTCAGAACGTCTTGCATCAAAATGAACTATTTTTTGCCAGCCATTCATTGTGGGAAAAAAGTGATTTTCTCGGCTAGTTAAGCATTTTGAGTAATTTGCCGATTGGTTTCAGAGCGTCTTGCAACAAAATGAACTATTTTTTGCCAGACATTCATTGTGGAAAGAAAGTGATTTTCTCGGCGAGTTAAGCATTTTGAGTAATTTGCCGATTGGCTTCAGAACGGCTTGCATTGAAATTTATTATTATTACCCAGACATTTATTGTGGGAAAAAAGTGATTTTCTCGCCGAGTTAAGCATTTTGAGTAATTTGCCGATTGGTTTCAGAACGTCTTGCATCAAAATGAACTATTTTTTGCCGGCCATTCATTGTGGGAAAAAAGTGATTTTCTCGGCGAATTAAGCATTTTGAGTAATTTGCGATTGGTTTCAGAACGTCTTGCATCAAAATGAACTATTTTTTGATCGACATTCATTGTGGGAAAACAGTGATTTTCTCGGCTAGTTAAGCATTTTGAGTAATTTTTCGATTGCTTTCAGAACGTCTTGGATAAAAATGAACTATTTTTTGCCAGCCATTCATTGTGGGAAAAAAGTGATTTTCTCGGCGAGTTAAGCATTTTGAGTAATTTGCCGATTGGTTTCAGAACGCCTTGCATTAAAATTTACTATTTTTGCCAGACATTCCTTGTGGAAAGAAAGTGATTTTCTCGGCGAGTTAAGCATTTTGAGTAATTTGCCGATTGGTTTCAGAACGTCTTGCATTAAAATTAACTATTTTTTGCCAACCTTTCATTGTGGGAAAAAAGTGGTTTTCTCGGCGAGTTAAGCATTTTGAGTAATTTGCCGATTGGTTTCAGAACGTCTTTCATTGAAATTTACTATTATTTGCCAGACATTAATTGTGGGAAAAAAGTGATTTTCTTGGCGACTGAGCATTTTGTGTAATTTGCCGATAGGTTTCAGAACGTCTTGCATCAAAATGAACTATTTTTTGCCAGCCATTCATTGTGGAACAAAAGTGATTTTCTCAGAGAGTTAAGCATTTTGAGTAATTTGCCGATTGGTTTCAGAACGGCTTGCATTAAAATTTGCTATTTTTTGCCAGACATTCGTTGTGGAAAGAAAGTGATTTTCTCGGCTATTTAAGCACTTTGAGTAATTTGCCGATTGGTTTCAGAACGGCTTGCATCAAAATTAACTTTTTTTGCCAGACATTCATTGTGGGAAAAAAGTGATTTTCTCGGCGACTGAAGCATTTTGTGTAATTTGCCGATAGGTTTCAGAACGTCTTGCATCAAAATTAACTTTTCTTGCCAGACATTCATTGTGGGGAAAAAGTGATTTTCTCGGCGAGTTAAGCATTTTGAGTAATTTGCCGATTGGTTTCAGAACGGCTTGCATCAAAATGAACTATTTTTTGCCAGCCATTCATTGTGGGAAAAAAGTGATTTTCTCGGCGAGTTAAGCATTTTGAGTAATTTGCCGATTGGTTTCAGAACGCCTTGCATTAAAATTTACTATTTTTGCCAGCCATTCATTGTGGGAAAAAAGTGATTTTCTCGGCTAGTTAAGCATTTTGAGTAATTTGCCGATTGGTTTCAGAACGCCTTGCATTAAAATTTACTATTTTTGCCAGACATTCCTTGTGGAAAGAAAGTGATTTTCTCGGCGAGTTAAGCATTTTGGGTAATTTGCCGATTGGTTTCAGAACGTCTTGCATTAAAATTAACTATTTTTTGCCAACCTTTCATTGTGGGAAAAAAGTGGTTTTCTCGGCGAGTTAAGCATTTTGAGTAATTTGCCGATTGGTTTCAGAACGTCTTTCATTGAAATTTACTATTATTTGCCAGACATTAATTGTGGGAAAAAAGTGATTTTCTCGGCGAGTTAAGCATTTTGAGTAATTTGCCGATTGGTTTCAGAACGGCTTGCATTAAAATTGACTATTTTTTGCCAGACATTCATTGTGGAAAAAAGTGATTACCTCGGCGAGTTAAGCATTTTGAGTAATTTGCCGAATGGTTTCAGAACGTCTTGCATTGAAAGTAACAATCTTTTGACAACCATTCATTGTGGGAAAAAAGTGATTTTCTCGGCGAGCTAAGCATTTTGAGTAATTTGCCGATTAGTTTCAGAACGTCTTGCATTGAAATTTACTATTTTTTGCCAGACATTCATTGTGGAACAGAAGTGATTTTCTCGGCGAGTTAAGCATTTTGAGTAATTTCAGAACGTCTTGCATTGAAATGAACTATTTTTTGATAGCCATTCATTGTGGGAAAAAAGTGATTTTCTCGGCGAGTTAGGCATTTTGAGTAATTTGCCGATTGGTTTCAGAACGGCTTGCATTAAAATTTGCTATTTTTTGCCAGACATTCATTGTGGAAAGAAAGTGATTTTCTCGGCTATTTAAGCATTTTGAGTAATTTGCCGATTGGTTTCAGAACGGCTTGCATCAAAATTAACTTTTCTTGCCAGACATTCATTGTGGGAAAAAAGTGATTTTCTCGACGTGTATTCGACGTCGATTTTCTCGACGCATTTTGAGTAATTTGCCGATTGGTTTCAGAACGGCTTGCATTGAAATTTACTATTTTTTGCCAGACATTCATTGTGGAAGAAAATTGATTTTCTCGGCTAGGTAAGCATTTTGAGTAATTTGCCGATTGGTTTCAGAACGGCTTGCATCAAAATTATCTATTTTTTGCCAGACATTTACTGTGAGAAAAAAGCGATTTTCTCGGCTAGTAAAGCATTTTGAGTAATTTGCCGATTGGTTTCAGAACGTCTTGCATCAAAATGAACTATTTTTTGCCAGCCATTCATTGTGGAACAGAAGTGATTTTCTCGGCGAGTTAAGCATTTTGAGTAATTTGCCGATTGGTTTCAGAACGGCTTGCATTAAAATTTGCTATTTTTTGCCAGACATTCATTGTGGAAAGAAAGTGATTTTCTCGGCTATTTAAGCATTTTGAGTAATTTGCCGATTGGTTTCAGAACGGCTTGCATCAAAATTAACTTTTCTTGCCAGACATTCATTGTGGGAAAAAAGTGATTTTCTCGGCGAGTTAAGCATTTTGAGTAATTTGCCGATTGGTTTCAGAACGTCTTGCATCAAAATGAACTATTTTTTGCCAGCCATTCATTGTGGGAAAAAAGTGATTTTCTCGGCTAGTTAAGCATTTTGAGTAATTTGCCGATTGGTTTCAGAACGCCTTGCATTAAAATTTACTATTTTTGCCAGACATTCCTTGTGGAAAGAAAGTGATTTTCTCGGCGAGTTAAGCATTTTGAGTAATTTGCCGATTGGTTTCAGAACGTCTTGCATTAAAATTAACTATTTTTTGCCAACCTTTCATTGTGGGAAAAAAGTGGTTTTCTCGGCGAGTTAAGCATTTTGAGTAATTTGCCGATTGGTTTCAGAACGTCTTTCATTGAAATTTACTATTATTTGCCAGACATTAATTGTGGGAAAAAAGTGATTTTCTCGGCGACTGAAGCATTTTGTGTAATTTGCCGATAGGTTTCAGAACGTCTTGCATCAAAATGAACTATTTTTTGCCAGCCATTCATTGTGGAACAAAAGTGATTTTCTCAGAGAGTTAAGCATTTTGAGTAATTTGCCGATTGGTTTCAGAACGGCTTGCATTAAAATTTGCTAATTTTTGCCAGACATTCGTTGTAGAAAGAAAGTGATTTTCTCGGCTATTTAAGCACTTTGAGTAATTTGCCGATTGGTTTCAGAACGGCTTGCATCAAAATTAACTTTTTTTGCCAGACATTCATTGTGGGAAAAAAGTGATTTTCTCGGCGACTGAAGCATTTTGTGTAATTTGCCGATAGGTTTCAGAACGTCTTGCATCAAAATTAACTATTTTTTGCCAGCCATTCATTGTGGGGAAAAAAGGGATTTTCTCGGCTAGTTAAGCATTTTGAGTAATTTGCCGATTGCTTTCAGAACGTCTTGGATAAAAATGAACTATTTTTTGCCAGCCATTCATTGTGGGAAAAAAGTGATTTTCTCGGCGAGTTAAGCATTTTGAGTAATTTGCCGATTGGTTTCAGAACGTCTTGCATTAAAATTTACTATTTTTTGCCAGACATTCATTGTGGAACAGAAGTGATTTTCTCGGCGAGTTAAGCATTTTGAGTAATTTGCCGATTGGTTTCAGAACGTCTTGCATTGAAATGAACTATTTTTTGATAGCCATTCATTGTGGGAGAAAAGTGATTTTCTCGGCGAGTTAGGCATTTTGAGTAATTTGCCGATTGGTTTCAGAACGGCTTGCATTAAAATTTGCTATTTTTCGCCAGACATTCATTGTGGAAAGAAAGTGATTTTCTCGGCTATTTAAGCATTTTGAGTAATTTGCCGATTGGTTTCAGAACGTCTTGCATCAAAATGAACTATTTTTTGCCAGCCATTCATTGTGGGGAAAAAAGGGATTTTCTCGGCTAGTTAAGCATTTTGAGTAATTTGCCGATTGCTTTCAGAACGTCTTGGATAAAAATGAACTATTTTTTGCCAGCCATTCATTGTGGGAAAAAAGTGATTTTCTCGGCGAGTTAAGCATTTTGAGTAATTTGCCGATTGGTTTCAGAACGTCTTGCATTAAAATTTACTATTTTTTGCCAGACATTCATTGTGGAACAGAAGTGATTTTCTCGGCGAGTTAAGCATTTTGAGTAATTTGCCGATTGGTTTCAGAACGTCTTGCATTGAAATGAACTATTTTTTGATAGCCATTCATTGTGGGAGAAAAGTGATTTTCTCGGCGAGTTAGGCATTTTGAGTAATTTGCCGATTGGTTTCAGAACGGCTTGCATTAAAATTTGCTATTTTTCGCCAGACATTCATTGTGGAAAGAAAGTGATTTTCTCGGCTATTTAAGCATTTTGAGTAATTTGCCGATTGGTTTCAGAACGTCTTGCATCAAAATTAACTTTTTTTGCCAGACATTCATTGTGGGAAAAAAGTGCTTTTCTCGGCGACTGAAGCATTTTGTGTAATTTGCCGATAGGTTTCAGAACGTCTTGCATCAAAATTAACTTTTCTTGCCAGACATTCATTGTGGGAAAAAAGTGATTTTCTCGGCGAGTTAAGCATTTTGAGTAATTTGCCGATTGGTTTCAGAACGTCTTGCATCAAAATGAACTATTTTTTGCCAGCCATTCATTGTGGGAAAAAAGTGATTTTCTCGGCTAGTTAAGCATTTTGAGTAATTTGCCGATTGGTTTCAGAACGCCTTGCATTAAAATTTACTATTTTTGCCAGACATTCCTTGTGGAAAGAAAGTGATTTTCTCGGCGAGTTAAGCATTTTGGGTAATTTGCCGATTGGTTTCAGAACGTCTTGCATTAAAATTAACTATTTTTTGCCAACCTTTCATTGTGGGAAAAAAGTGGTTTTCTCGGCGAGTTAAGCATTTTGAGTAATTTGCCGATTGGTTTCAGAACGTCTTTCATTGAAATTTACTATTATTTGCCAGACATTAATTGTGGGAAAAAAGTGATTTTCTCGGCTAGTTAAGCATTTTGAGTAATTTGCCGATTGGTTTCAGAACGGCTTGCATTAAAATTGACTATTTTTTGCCAGACATTCATTGTGGAAAAAAGTGATTACCTCGGCGAGTTAAGCATTTTGAGTAATTTGCCGAATGGTTTCAGAACGTCTTGCATTGAAAGTAACAATCTTTTGACAACCATTCATTGTGGGAAAAAAGTGATTTTCTCGGCGAGTTAAGCATTTTGAGTAATTTGCCGATTAGTTTCAGAACGTCTTGCATTGAAATTTACTATTTTTTGCCAGACATTCATTGTGGAACAGAAGTGAATTTCTCGGCGAGTTAAGCATTTCGAGTAATTTCAGAACGTCTTGCATTGAAATGAACTATTTTTTGATAGCCATTCATTGTGGGAAAAAAGTGATTTTCTCGGCGAGTTAGGCATTTTGAGTAATTTGCCGATTGGTTTCAGAACGGCTTGCATTAAAATTTGCTATTTTTTGCCAGACATTCATTGTGGGAAAAAAGTGATTTTCCCGGCGAGTTAAGCATTTTGAGTAATCTGCCGATTGGTTTCAGAACGTCTTGCATCAAAATGAACTATTTTTTGCCAGCCATTCATTGTTGGGAAAAAAGTGATTTTCTCGGCTAGTTAAGCATTTTGAGTAATTTGCCGATTGGTTTCAGAACGCCTTGCATTAAAATTTACTATTTTTGCCAGACATTCCTTGTGGAAAGAAAGTGATTTTCTCGGCGAGTTAAGCATTTTGAGTAATTTCCCGATTGGTTTCAGAACGTCTTGCATTAAAATTAACTATTTTTTGCCAACCTTTCATTGTGGAAAAAAGTGGTTTTCTCGGCGAGTTAAGCATTTTGAGTAATTTGCCGATTGGTTTCAGAACGTCTTTCATTGAAATTTACTATTATTTGCCAGACATTAATTGTGGGAAAAAAGTGATTTTCTCGGCGAGTTAAGCATTTTCAGTAATTTGCCGATTGGTTTCAGAACGGCTTGCATCAAAAAGAACTATTTTTTGCCAGCCATTCGTTGTGGGGAAAAAAGTGATTTTCTTTGCTAGTTAAGCATTTTGAGTAATTTGCCGATTGGTTTCAGAAGGGCTTGCATTAAAATTTACTATTTTTTGCCAGACATTCATTGTGGAAAGACAGTGATTTTCTCGGCGAGTTAAGCATTTTGAGTAATTTCCCGATGGGTTTCAGAACGGCTTGCATTGAAATTTACTATTTTTTGCCAGACATTCATTGTGGAAAGAAAGTGATTTTCTCGGCGAGTTAAGCATTTTGAGTAATTTGCCGATGGGTTTCAGAACGGCTTGCATTGAAATTTACTATTTTTTGCCAGACATTCATTGTGGAAAGAAAGTGATTTTCTCGGCGAGTTAAGCATTTTGAGTAATTTGCCGATTGGCTTCAGAACGGCTTGCATTGAAATTTATTATTATTACCCAGACATTTATTGTGGAACAGAAGTGATTTTCTCGGCGAGTTAGGCATTTTGAGTAATTTGCCGATTGGTTTCAGAACGGCTTGCATTGAAATGAACTATTTTTTGATAGCCATTCATTGTGGGAGAAAAGTGATTTTCTCGGCGAGTTAGGCATTTTGAGTAATTTGCCGATTGGTTTCAGAACGGCTTGCATTAAAATTTGCTATTTTTCGCCAGACATTCATTGTGGAAAGAAAGTGATTTTCTCGGCTATTTAAGCATTTTGAGTAATTTGCCGATTGGTTTCAGAACGTCTTGCATCAAAATGAACTATTTTTTGCCAGCCATTCATTGTGGGAAAAAAGTGATTTTCTAGGCGAGTTAGGCATTTTGAGTAATTTGCCGATTGGTTTCAGAACGGCTTGCATTAAAATTTGCTATTTTTTGCCAGACATTCGTTGTGGAAAGAAAGTGATTTTCTCGGCTATTTAAGCACTTTGAGTAATTTGCCGATTGGTTTCAGAACGGCTTGCATCAAAATTAACTTTTTTTGCCAGACATTCATTGTGGGAAAAAAGTGCTTTTCTCGGCGACTGAAGCATTTTGTGTAATTTGCCGATAGGTTTCAGAACGTCTTGCATCAAAATTAACTTTTCTTGCCAGACATTCATTGTGGGAAAAAAGTGATTTTCTCGGCGAGTTAAGCATTTTGAGTAATTTGCCGATTGGTTTCAGAACGTCTTGCATCAAAATGAACTATTTTTTGCCAGCCATTCATTGTGGGAAAAAAGTGATTTTCTCGGCTAGTTAAGCATTTTGAGTAATTTGCCGATTGGTTTCAGAACGCCTTGCATTAAAATTTACTATTTTTGCCAGACATTCCTTGTGGAAAGAAAGTGATTTTCTCGGCGAGTTAAGCATTTTGGGTAATTTGCCGATTGGTTTCAGAACGTCTTGCATTAAAATTAACTATTTTTTGCCAACCTTTCATTGTGGGAAAAAAGTGGTTTTCTCGGCGAGTTAAGCATTTTGAGTAATTTGCCGATTGGTTTCAGAACGTCTTTCATTGAAATTTACTATTATTTGCCAGACATTAATTGTGGGAAAAAAGTGATTTTCTCGGCGAGTTAAGCATTTTGAGTAATTTGCCGATTGGTTTCAGAACGGCTTGCATTAAAATTGACTATTTTTTGCCAGACATTCATTGTGGAAAAAAGTGATTACCTCGGCGAGTTAAGCATTTTGAGTAATTTGCCGAATGGTTTCAGAACGTCTTGCATTGAAAGTAACAATCTTTTGACAACCATTCATTGTGGGAAAAAAGTGATTTTCTCGGCGAGTTAAGCATTTTGAGTAATTTGCCGATTAGTTTCAGAACGTCTTGCATTGAAATTTACTATTTTTTGCCAGACATTCATTGTGGAACAGAAGTGAATTTCTCGGCGAGTTAAGCATTTTGAGTAATTTCAGAACGTCTTGCATTGAAATGAACTATTTTTTGATAGCCATTCATTGTGGGAAAAAAGTGATTTTCTCGGCGAGTTAGGCATTTTGAGTAATTTGCCGATTGGTTTCAGAACGGCTTGCATTAAAATTTGCTATTTTTTGCCAGACATTCATTGTGGGAAAAAAGTGATTTTCTCGGCGAGTTAAGCATTTTGAGTAATCTGCCGATTGGTTTCAGAACGTCTTGCATCAAAATGAACTATTTTTTGCCAGCCATTCATTGTGGGGAAAAAAGTGATTTTCTCGGCTAGTTAAGCATTTTGAGTAATTTGCCGATTGGTTTCAGAACGCCTTGCATTAAAATTTGCTATTTTTCGCCAGACATTCATTGTGGAAAGAAAGTGATTTTCTCGGCTATTTAAGCATTTTGAGTAATTTGCCGATTGGTTTCAGAACGTCTTGCATCAAAATGAACTATTTTTTGCCAGCCATTCATTGTGGGAAAAAAGTGATTTTCTAGGCGAGTTAGGCATTTTGAGTAATTTGCCGATTGGTTTCAGAACGGCTTGCATTAAAATTTGCTATTTTTTGCCAGACATTCGTTGTGGAAAGAAAGTGATTTTCTCGGCTATTTAAGCACTTTGAGTAATTTGCCGATTGGTTTCAGAACGGCTTGCATCAAAATTAACTTTTTTTGCCAGACATTCATTGTGGGGAAAAAAGTGCTTTTCTCGGCGACTGAAGCATTTTGTGTAATTTGCCGATAGGTTTCAGAACGTCTTGCATCAAAATTAACTTTTCTTTTCAGACATTCATTGTGGGAAAAAAGTGATTTTCTCGGCGAGTTAAGCATTTTGAGTAATTTGCCGATTGGTTTCAGAACGTCTTGCATCAAAATGAACTATTTTTTGCCAGCCATTCATTGTGGGAAAAAAGTGATTTTCTCGGCTAGTTAAGCATTTTGAGTAATTTGCCGATTGGTTTCAGAACGCCTTGCATTAAAATTTACTATTTTTGCCAGACATTCCTTGTGGAAAGAAAGTGATTTTCTCGGCGAGTTAAGCATTTTGGGTAATTTGCCGATTGGTTTCAGAACGTCTTGCATTAAAATTAACTATTTTTTGCCAACCTTTCATTGTGGGAAAAAAGTGGTTTTTTCGGCGAGTTAAGCATTTTGAGTAATTTGCCGATTGGTTTCAGAACGTCTTTCATTGAAATTTACTATTATTTGCCAGACATTAATTGTGGGAAAAAAGTGATTTTCTCGGCGAGTTAAGCATTTTGAGTAATTTGCCGATTGGTTTCAGAACGGCTTGCATTAAAATTGACTATTTTTTGCCAGACATTCATTGTGGAAAAAAGTGATTACCTCGGCGAGTTAAGCATTTTGAGTAATTTGCCGAATGGTTTCAGAACGTCTTGCATTGAAAGTAACAATCTTTTGACAACCATTCATTGTGGGAAAAAAGTGATTTTCTCGGCGAGTTAAGCATTTTGAGTAATTTGCCGATTAGTTTCAGAACGTCTTGCATTGAAATTTACTATTTTTTGCCAGACATTCATTGTGGAACAGAAGTGAATTTCTCGGCGAGTTAAGCATTTTGAGTAATTTCAGAACGTCTTGCATTGAAATGAACTATTTTTTGATAGCCATTCATTGTGGGAAAAAAGTGATTTTCTCGGCGAGTTAGGCATTTTGAGTAATTTGCCGATTGGTTTCAGAACGGCTTGCATTAAAATTTGCTATTTTTTGCCAGACATTCATTGTGGGAAAAAAGTGATTTTCTCGGCGAGTTAAGCATTTTGAGTAATCTGCCGATTGGTTTCAGAACGTCTTGCATCAAAATGAACTATTTTTTGCCAGCCATTCATTGTGGGGAAAAAAGTGATTTTCTCGGCTAGTTAAGCATTTTGAGTAATTTGCCGATTGGTTTCAGAACGCCTTGCATTAAAATTTACTATTTTTGCCAGACATTCCTTGTGGAAAGAAAGTGATTTTCTCGGCGAGTTAAGCATTTTGAGTAATTTCCCGATTGGTTTCAGAACGTCTTGCATTAAAATTAACTATTTTTTGCCAACCTTTCATTGTGGAAAAAAGTGGTTTTCTCGGCGAGTTAAGCATTTTGAGTATTTTGCCGATTGGTTTCAGAACGTCTTTCATTGAAATTTACTATTATTTGCCAGACATTAATTGTGGGAAAAAAGTGATTTTCTCGGCGAGTTAAGCATTTTGAGTAATTTGCCGATTGGTTTCAGAACGGCTTGCATTAAAATTTACTATTTTTTGCCAGACATTCATTGTGGAAAGACAGTGATTTTCTCGGCGAGTTAAGCATTTTGAGTAATTTGCCGATGGGTTTCAGAACGGCTTGCATTGAAATTTACTATTTTTTGCCAGACATTCATTGTGGAAAGAAAGTGATTTTCTCGGCGAGTTAAGCATTTTGAGTAATTTGCCGATGGGTTTCAGAACGGCTTGCATTGAAATTTACTATTTTTTGCCAGACATTCATTGTGGAAAGAAAGTGATTTTCTCGGCGAGTTAAGCATTTTGAGTAATTTGCCGATTGGCTTCAGAACGGCTTGCATTGAAATTTATTATTATTACCCAGACATTTATTGTGGAACAGAAGTGATTTTCTCGGCGAGTTAAGCATTTTGAGTAATTTGCCGATTGGTTTCAGAACGTCTTGCATTGAAATGAACTATTTTTTGATAGCCATTCATTGTGGGAGAAAAGTGATTTTCTCGGCGAGTTAGGCATTTTGAGTAATTTGCCGATTGGTTTCAGAACGGCTTGCATTAAAATTTGCTATTTTTCGCCAGAGATTCATTGTGGAAAGAAAGTGATTTTCTCGGCTATTTAAGCATTTTGAGTAATTTGCCGATTGGTTTCAGAACGGCTTGCATCAAAATTAACTTTTCTTGCCAGACATTCATTGTGGGAAAAAAGTGATTTTCTCGGCGAGTTAAGCATTTTGAGTAATTTGCCGATTGGTTTCAGAACGTCTTGCATCAAAATGAACTATTTTTTGCCAGCCATTCATTGTGGGAAAAAAGTGATTTTCTCGGCGAGTTAAGCATTTTGAGTAATTTGCCGATTGGTTTCAGAACGTCTTTCATTGAAATTTAGTATTATTTGCCAGACATTAATTGTGGGAAAAAAGTGATTTTCTCGGCGAGTTAAGCATTTTGAGTAATTTGCCGATTGGTTTCAGAACGGCTTGCATTAAAATTGACTATTTTTTGCCAGACATTCATTGTGGAAAAAAGTGATTACCTCGGCGAGTTAAGCATTTTGAGTAATTTGCCGAATGGTTTCAGAACGTCTTGCATTGAAAGTAACAATCTTTTGACAACCATTCATTGTGGGAAAAAAGTGATTTTCTCGGCGAGTTAAGCATTTTGAGTAATTTGCCGATTAGTTTCAGAACGTCTTGCATTGAAATTTACTATTTTTTGCCAGACATTCATTGTGGAACAGAAGTGATTTTCTCGGCGAGTTAAGCATTTTGAGTAATTTGCCGATTGGTTTCAGAACGTCTTGCATCAAAATGAACTATTTTTTGCCAGCCATTCATTGTGGGAAAAAGTGATTTTCTCGGCTAGTTAAGCATTTTGAGTAATTTGCCGATTCGTTTCAGAACGCCTTGCATTAAAATTTACTATTTTTGCCAGACATTCCTTGTGGAAATAAAGTGATTTTCTCGGCGAGTTAAGCATTTTGAGTAATTTGCCGATTGGTTTCAGAACGTCTTGCATTAAAATTAACTATTTTTTGCCAACCTTTCATTGTGGGAAAAAAGTGGTTTTCTCGGCGAGTTAAGCATTTTGAGTAATTTGCCGATTGGTTTCAGAACGTCTTTCATTGAAATTTACTATTATTTGCCAGACATTAATTGTGGGAAAAAAGTGATTTTCTCGGCGACAGAAGCATTTTGTGTAATTTGCCGATAGGTTTCAGAACGTCTTGCATCAAAATTAACTTTTCTTGCCAGACATTCATTGTGGGAAAAAAGTGATTTTCTCGGCGAGTTAAGCATTTTGAGTAATTTGCCGATTGGTTTCAGAACGTCTTGCATCAAAATGAACTATTTTTTGCCAGCCATTCATTGTGGGGAAAAAAGTGATTTTCTCGGCTAGTTAAGCATTTTGAGTAATTTGCCGATTGGTTTCAGAACGCCTTGCATTAAAATTTACTATTTTTGCCAGACATTCCTTGTGGAAAGAAAGTGATTTTCTCGGCGAGTTAAGCATTTTGGGTAATTTGCCGATTGGTTTCAGAACGTCTTGCATTAAAATTAACTATTTTTTGCCAACCTTTCATTGTGGGAAAAAAGTGGTTTTTTCGGCGAGTTAAGCATTTTGAGTAATTTGCCGATTGGTTTCAGAACGTCTTTCATTGAAATTTACTATTATTTGCCAGACATTAATTGTGGGAAAAAAGTGATTTTCTCGGCGAGTTAAGCATTTTGAGTAATTTGCCGATTGGTTTCAGAACGTCTTTCATTGAAATTTACTATTATTTGCCAGACATTAATTGTGGGAAAAAAGTGATTTTCTCGGCGAGTTAAGCATTTTGAGTAATTTGCCGATTGGTTTCAGAACGGCTTGCATTAAAATTGACTATTTTTTGCCAGACATTCATTGTGGAAAAAAGTGATTACCTCGGCGAGTTAAGCATTTTGAGTAATTTGCCGAATGGTTTCACAACGTCTTGCATTGAAAGTAACAATCTTTTGACAACCATTCATTGTGGGAAAAAAGTGATTTTCTCGGCGAGTTAAGCATTTTGAGTAATTTGCCGATTAGTTTCAGAACGTCTTGCATTGAAATTTACTATTTTTTGCCAGACATTCATTGTGGAACAGAAGTGATTTTCTCGGCTAGTTAAGCATTTTGAGTAATTTGCCGATTGGTTTCAGAACGCCTTGCATTAAAATTTACTATTTTTGCCAGACATTCCTTGTGGAAATAAAGTGATTTTCTCGGCGAGTTAAGCATTTTGAGTAATTTGCCGATTGGTTTCAGAACGTCTTGCATTAAAATTAACTATTTTTTGCCAACCTTTCATTGTGGGAAAAAAGTGGTTTTCTCGGCGAGTTAAGCATTTTGAGTAATTTGCCGATTGGTTTCAGAACGTCTTTCATTGAAATTTACTATTATTTGCCAGACATTAATTGTGGGAAAAAAGTGATTTTCTCGGCGACTGAAGCATTTTGTGTAATTTGCCGATAGGTTTCAGAACGTCTTGCACCAAATGAACTATTTTTTGCCAGCCATTCATTGTGGAACAAAAGTGATTTTCTCAGAGAGTTAAGCATTTTGAGTAATTTGCCGATTGGTTTCATAACGGCTTGCATTAAAATTTGCTATTTTTTGCCAGACATTCGTTGTGGAAAGAAAGTGATTTTCTCGGCTATTTAAGCACTTTGAGTAATTTGCCGATTGGTTTCAGAACGGCTTGCATCAAAATTAACTTTTTTTGCCAGACATTCATTGTGGGAAAAAAGTGATTTTCTCGGCGACTGAAGCATTTTGTGTAATTTGCCGATAGGTTTCAGAACGTCTTGCATCAAAATTAACTTTTCTTGCCAGACATTCATTGTGGGAAAAAAGTGATTTTCTCGGCGAGTTAAGCATTTTGAGTAATTTGCCGATTGGTTTCAGAACGTCTTGCATCAAAATGAACTATTTTTTGCCAGCCATTCATTGTGGGAAAAAAGTGATTTTCTCGGCTAGTTAAGCATTTTGAGTAATTTGCCGATTGGTTTCAGAACGCCTTGCATTAAAATTTACTATTTTTGCCAGACATTCCTTGTGGAAAGAAAGTGATTTTCTCGGCGAGTTAAGCATTTTGGGTAATTTGCCGATTGGTTTCAGAACGTCTTGCATTAAAATTAACTATTTTTTGCCAACCTTTCATTGTGGGAAAAAAGTGGTTTTCTCGGCGAGTTAAGCATTTTGAGTAATTTGCCGATTGGTTTCAGAACGTCTTTCATTGAAATTTACTATTATTTGCCAGACATTAATTGTGGGAAAAAAGTGATTTTCTCGGCGAGTTCAGCATTTTGAGTAATTTGCCGATTGGTTTCAGAACGGCTTGCATTAAAATTGACTATTTTTTGCCAGACATTCATTGTGGAAAAAAGTGATTACCTCGGCGAGTTAAGCATTTTGAGTAATTTGCCGAATGGTTTCAGAACGTCTTGCATTGAAAGTAACAATCTTTTGACAACCATTCATTGTGGGAAAAAAGTGATTTTCTCGGCGAGTTAAGCATTTTGAGTAATTTGCCGATTAGTTTCAGAACGCCTTGCATTAAAATTTACTATTTTTGCCAGACATTCCTTGTGGAAAGAAAGTGATTTTCTCGGCGAGTTAAGCATTTTGGGTAATTTGCCGAATGGTTTCAGAACGTCTTGCATCAAAATGAACTATTTTTTGCCAGCCATTCATTGTGGGAAAAAAGTGATTTTCTCGGCTAGTTAAGCATTTTGAGTAATTTGCCGATTGGTTTCAGAACGCCTTGCATTAAAATTTACTATTTTTGCCAGACATTCCTTGTGGAAAGAAAGTGATTTTCTCGGCGAGTTAAGCATTTTGGGTAATTTGCCGATTGGTTTCAGAACGTCTTGCATTAAAATTAACTATTTTTTGCCAACCATTCATTGTGGGAAAAAAGTGGTTTTCTCGGCGAGTTAAGCATTTTGAGTAATTTGCCGATTGGTTTCAGAACGTCTTTCATTGAAATTTAGTATTATTTGCCAGACATTAATTGTGGGAAAAAAGTGATTTTCTCGGCGAGTTAAGCATTTTGAGTAATTTGCCGATTGGTTTCAGAACGGCTTGCATTAAAATTGACTATTTTTTGACAACCATTCATTGTGGGAAAAAAGTGATTACCTCGGCGAGTTAAGCATTTTGAGTAATTTGCCGATTAGTTTCAGAACGTCTTGCATTGAAATTTACTATTTTTTGCCAGACATTCATTGTGGAACAGAAGTGATTTTCTCGGCGAGTTAAGCATTTTGAGTAATTTGCCGATTGGTTTCAGAACGTCTTGCATTAAAATTAACTATTTTTTGCCAACCTTTCATTGTGGGAAAAAAGTGGTTTTCTCGGCGAGTTAAACATTTTGAGTAATTTGCCGATTGGTTTCAGAACGTCTTTCATTGAAATTTACTATTATTTGCCAGACATTAATTGTGGGAAAAAAGTGATTTTCTCGGCGACTGAAGCATTTTGTGTAATTTGCCGATAGGTTTCAGAACGTCTTGCATCAAAATGAACTATTTTTTGCCAGCCATTCATTGTGGAACAAAAGTGATTTTCTCAGAGAGTTAAGCATTTTGAGTAATTTGCCGATTGGTTTCAGAACGGCTTGCATTAAAATTTGCTATTTTTTGCCAGACATTCGTTGTGGAAAGAAAGTGATTTTCTCGGCTATTTAAGCACTTTGAGTAATTTGCCGATTGGTTTCAGAACGGCTTGCATCAAAATTAACTTTTTTTGCCAGACATTCATTGTGGGAAAAAAGTGATTTTCTCGGCGACTGAAGCATTTTGTGTAATTTGCCGATAGGTTTCAGAACGTCTTGCATCAAAATTAACTTTTCTTGCCAGACATTCATTGTGGGAAAAAAGTGATTTTCTCGGCGAGTTAAGCATTTTGAGTAATTTGCCGATTGGTTTCAGAACGTCTTGCATCAAAATGAACTATTTTTTGCCAGCCATTCATTGTGGGAAAAAAGTGATTTTCTCGGCTAGTTAAGCATTTTGAGTAATTTGCCGATTGGTTTCAGAACGCCTTGCATTAAAATTTACTATTTTTGCCAGACATTCCTTGTGGAAAGAAAGTGATTTTCTCGGCGAGTTAAGCATTTTGGGTAATTTGCCGATTGGTTTCAGAACGTCTTGCATTAAAATTAACTATTTTTTGCCAACCTTTCATTGTGGGAAAAAAGTGGTTTTCTCGGCGAGTTAAGCATTTTGAGTAATTTGCCGATTGGTTTCAGAACGTCTTTCATTGAAATTTACTATTATTTGCCAGACATTAATTGTGGGAAAAAAGTGATTTTCTCGGCGAGTTAAGCATTTTGAGTAATTTGCCGATTGGTTTCAGAACGGCTTGCATTAAAATTGACTATTTTTTGCCAGACATTCATTGTGGAAAAAAGTGATTACCTCGGCGAGTTAAGCATTTTGAGTAATTTGCCGAATGGTTTCAGAACGTCTTGCATTGAAAGTAACAATCTTTTGACAACCATTCATTGTGGGAAAAAAGTGATTTTCTCGGCGAGTTAAGCATTTTGAGTAATTTGCCGATTAGTTTCAGAACGTCTTGCATTGAAATTTACTATTTTTTGCCAGACATTCATTGTGGAACAGAAGTGATTTTCTCGGCGAGTTAAGCATTTTGAGTAATTTCAGAACGTCTTGCATTGAAATGAACTATTTTTTGATAGCCATTCATTGTGGGAAAAAAGTGATTTTCTCGGCGAGTTAGGCATTTTGAGTAATTTGCCGATTGGTTTCAGAACGGCTTGCATTAAAATTTGCTATTTTTTGCCAGACATTCATTGTGGGAAAAAAGTGATTTTCTCGGCGAGTTAAGCATTTTGAGTAATCTGCCGATTGGTTTCAGAACGTCTTGCATCAAAATGAACTATTTTTTGCCAGCCATTCATTGTGGGGAAAAAAGTGATTTTCTCGGCTAGTTAAGCATTTTGAGTAATTTGCCGATTGGTTTCAGAACGCCTTGCATTAAAATTTACTATTTTTGCCAGACATTCCTTGTGGAAAGAAAGTGATTTTCTCGGCGAGTTAAGCATTTTGAGTAATTTCCCGATTGGTTTCAGAACGTCTTGCATTAAAATTAACTATTTTTTGCCAACCTTTCATTGTGGGAAAAAAGTGGTTTTCTCGGCGAGTTCAGCATTTTGAGTAATTTGCCGATTGGTTTCAGAACGTCTTTCATTGAAATTTACTATTATTTGCCAGACATTAATTGTGGGAAAAAAGTGATTTTCTCGGCGAGTTAAGCATTTTGAGTAATTTGCCGATTGGTTTCAGAACGGCTTGCATCAAAAAGAACTATTTTTTGCCAGCCATTCGTTGTGGGGAAAAAAGTGATTTTCTTTGCTAGTTAAGCATTTTGAGTAATTTGCCGATTGGTTTCAGAACGGCTTGCATTAAAATTTACAATTTTTTGCCAGACATTCATTGTGGAAAGACAGTGATTTTCTCGGCGAGTTAAGCATTTTGAGTAATTTGCCGATGGGTTTCAGAACGGCTTGCATTGAAATTTACTATTTTTTGCCAGACATTCATTGTGGAAAGAAAGTGATTTTCTCGGCGAGTTAAGCATTTTGAGTAATTTGCCGATGGGTTTCAGAACGGCTTGCATTGAAATTTACTATTTTTTGCCAGACATTCATTGTGGAAAGAAAGTGATTTTCTCGGCGAGTTAAGCATTTTGAGTAATTTGCCGATTGGCTTCAGAACGGCTTGCATTGAAATTTATTATTATTACCCAGACATTTATTGTGGGAAAAAAGTGATTTTCTCGGCGAGTTAAGCATTTTGAGTAATTTGCCGATTGGTTTCAGAACGGCTTGCATTGAAATTTACTATTTTTTGCCAGACATTCATTGTGGAACAAAAGTGATTTTCTCGGCGATTAAAGCATTTTGAGTAATTTGCCGATTGGTTTCAGAACGGCTTGCATTGAAATTTACTATTTTTTGCCAGACATTCATTGTGGGAAAAAAGTGATTTTCTCGGCGAGTTAAGCATTTTGAGTAATTTGCCGATTGGTTTCAGAACGGCTTGCATCAAAATTAACTTTTCTTGCCAGACATTCATTGTGGGAAAAAAGTGATTTTCTCGGCGAGTTAAGCATTTTGAGTAATTTGCCGATTGGTTTCAGAACGTCTTGCATCAAAATGAACTATTTTTTGCCAGCCATTCATTGTGGGAAAAAAGTGATTTTCTCGGCTAGTTAAGCATTTTGAGTAATTTGCCGATTGGTTTCAGAACGCCTTGCATTAAAATTTACTATTTTTGCCAGACATTCCTTGTGGAAAGAAAGTGATTTTCTCGGCGAGTTAAGCATTTTGGGTAATTTGCCGATTGGTTTCAGAACGTCTTGCATTAAAATTAACTATTTTTTGCCAAGCTTTCATTGTGGGAAAAAAGTGATTTTCTCGGCGAGTTAAGCATTTTGAGTAATTTGCCGATTGGTTTCAGAACTTCTTTCATTGAAATTTAGTATTATTTGCCAGACATTAATTGTGGGAAAAAAGTGATTTTCTCGGCGAGTTAAGCATTTTGAGTAATTTGCCGATTGGTTTCAGAACGGCTTGCATTAAAATTGACTATTTTTTGCCAGACATTCATTGTGGAAAAAAGTGATTACCTCGGCGAGTTAAGCATTTTGAGTAATTTGCCGAATGGTTTCAGAACGTCTTGCATTGAATGTAACAATCTTTTGACAACCATTCATTGTGGGAAAAAAGTGATTTTCTCGGCGAGTTAAGCATTTTGAGTAATTTGCCGATTAGTTTCAGAACGTCTTGCATTGAAATTTACTATGTTTTGCCAGACATTCATTGTGGAACAGAAGTGATTTTCTCGGCGAGTTAAGCATTTTGAGTAATTTGCCGATTGGTTTCAGAACGTCTTGCATCAAAATGAACTATTTTTTGCCAGCCATTCATTGTGGGAAAAAGTGATTTTCTCGGCTAGTTAAGCATTTTGAGTAATTTGCCGATTGGTTTCAGAACGCCTTGCATTAAAATTTACTATTTTTGCCAGACATTCCTTGTGGAAATAAAGTGATTTTCTCGGCGAGTTAAGCATTTTGAGTAATTTGCCGATTGGTTTCAGAACGTCTTGCATTAAAATTAACTATTTTTTGCCAACCTTTCATTGTGGGAAAAAAGTGGTTTTCTCGGCGAGTTAAGCATTTTGAGTAATTTGCCGATTGGTTTCAGAACGTCTTTCATTGAAATTTACTATTATTTGCCAGACATTAATTGTGGGAAAAAAGTGATTTTCTCGGCGACAGAAGCATTTTGTGTAATTTGCCGATAGGTTTCAGAACGTCTTGCATCAAAATTAACTTTTCTTGCCAGACATTCATTGTGGGAAAAAAGTGATTTTCTCGGCGAGTTAAGCATTTTGAGTAATTTGCCGATTGGTTTCAGAACGTCTTGCATCAAAATGAACTATTTTTTGCCAGCCATTCATTGTGGGGAAAAAAGTGATTTTCTCGGCTAGTTAAGCATTTTGAGTAATTTGCCGATTGGTTTCAGAACGCCTTGCATTAAAATTTACTATTTTTGCCAGACATTCCTTGTGGAAAGAAAGTGATTTTCTCGGCGAGTTAAGCATTTTGGGTAATTTGCCGATTGGTTTCAGAACGTCTTGCATTAAAATTAACTATTTTTTGCCAACCTTTCATTGTGGGAAAAAAGTGGTTTTCTCGGCGAGTTAAGCATTTTGAGTAATTTGCCGATTGGTTTCAGAACGTCTTTCATTGAAATTTACTATTATTTGCCAGACATTAATTGTGGGAAAAAAGTGATTTTCTCGGCGAGTTAAGCATTTTGAGTAATTTGCCGATTGGTTTCAGAACGGCTTGCATTAAAATTGACTATTTTTTGCCAGACATTCATTGTGGAAAAAAGTGATTACCTCGGCGAGTTAAGCATTTTGAGTAATTTGCCGAATGGTTTCAGAACGTCTTGCATTGAAAGTAACAATCTTTTGACAACCATTCATTGTGGGAAAAAAGTGATTTTCTCGGCGAGTTAAGCATTTTGAGTAATTTGCCGATTAGTTTCAGAACGTCTTGCATTGAAATTTACTATTTTTTGCCAGACATTCATTGTGGAACAGAAGTGATTTTCTCGGCTAGTTAAGCATTTTGAGTAATTTGCCGATTGGTTTCAGAACGCCTTGCATTAAAATTTACTATTTTTGCCAGACATTCCTTGTGGAAATAAAGTGATTTTCTCGGCGAGTTAAGCATTTTGAGTAATTTGCCGATTGGTTTCAGAACGTCTTGCATTAAAATTAACTATTTTTTGCCAACCTTTCATTGTGGGAAAAAAGTGGTTTTCTCGGCGAGTTAAGCATTTTGAGTAATTTGCCGATTGGTTTCAGAACGTCTTTCATTGAAATTTACTATTATTTGCCAGACATTAATTGTGGGAAAAAAGTGATTTTCTCGGCGACTGAAGCATTTTGTGTAATTTGCCGATAGGTTTCAGAACGTCTTGCATCAAAATGAACTATTTTTTGCCAGCCATTCATTGTGGAACAAAAGTGATTTTCTCAGAGAGTTAAGCATTTTGAGTAATTTGCCGATTGGTTTCATAACGGCTTGCATTAAAATTTGCTATTTTTTGCCAGACATTCGTTGTGGAAAGAAAGTGATTTTCTCGGCTATTTAAGCACTTTGAGGAATTTGCCGATTGGTTTCAGAACGGCTTGCATCAAAATTAACTTTTTTTGCCAGACATTCATTGTGGGAAAAAAGTGATTTTCTCGGCGACTGAAGCATTTTGTGTAATTTGCCGATAGGTTTCAGAACGTCTTGCATCAAAATTAACTTTTCTTGCCAGACATTCATTGTGGGAAAAAAGTGATTTTCTCGGCGAGTTAAGCATTTTGAGTAATTTGCCGATTGGTTTCAGAACGTCTTGCATCAAAATGAACTATTTTTTGCCAGCCATTCATTGTGGGAAAAAAGTGATTTTCTCGGCTAGTTAAGCATTTTGAGTAATTTGCCGATTGGTTTCAGAACGCCTTGCATTAAAATTTACTATTTTTGCCAGACATTCCTTGTGGAAAGAAAGTGATTTTCTCGGCGAGTTAAGCATTTTGGGTAATTTGCCGATTGGTTTCAGAACGTCTTGCATTAAAATTAACTATTTTTTGCCAACCTTTCATTGTGGGAAAAAAGTGGTTTTCTCGGCGAGTTAAGCATTTTGAGTAATTTGCCGATTGGTTTCAGAACGTCTTTCATTGAAATTTACTATTATTTGCCAGACATTAATTGTGGGAAAAAAGTGATTTTCTCGGCGAGTTCAGCATTTTGAGTAATTTGCCGATTGGTTTCAGAACGGCTTGCATTAAAATTGACTATTTTTTGCCAGACATTCATTGTGGAAAAAAGTGATTACCTCGGCGAGTTAAGCATTTTGAGTAATTTGCCGAATGGTTTCAGAACGTCTTGCATTGAAAGTAACAATCTTTTGACAACCATTCATTGTGGGAAAAAAGTGATTTTCTCGGCGAGTTAAGCATTTTGAGTAATTTGCCGATTAGTTTCAGAACGCCTTGCATTAAAATTTACTATTTTTGCCAGACATTCCTTGTGGAAAGAAAGTGATTTTCTCGGCGAGTTAAGCATTTTGGGTAATTTGCCGAATGGTTTCAGAACGTCTTGCATCAAAATGAACTATTTTTTGCCAGCCATTCATTGTGGGAAAAAAGTGATTTTCTCGGCTAGTTAAGCATTTTGAGTAATTTGCCGATTGGTTTCAGAACGCCTTGCATTAAAATTTACTATTTTTGCCAGACATTCCTTGTGGAAAGAAAGTGATTTTCTCGGCGAGTTAAGCATTTTGGGTAATTTGCCGATTGGTTTCAGAACGTCTTGCATTAAAATTAACTATTTTTTGCCAACCTTTCATTGTGGGAAAAAAGTGGCTTTCTCGGCGAGTTAAGCATTTTGAGTAATTTGCCGATTGGTTTCAGAACGTCTTTCATTGAAATTTAGTATTATTTGCCAGACATTAATTGTGGGAAAAAAGTGATTTTCTCGGCGAGTTAAGCATTTTGAGTAATTTGCCGATTGGTTTCAGAACGGCTTGCATTAAAATTGACTATTTTTTGACAACCATTCATTGTGGGAAAAAAGTGATTACCTCGGCGAGTTAAGCATTTTGAGTAATTTGCCGATTAGTTTCAGAACGTCTTGCATTGAAATTTACTATTTTTTGCCAGACATTCATTGTGGAACAGAAGTGATTTTCTCGGCGAGTTAAGCATTTTGAGTAATTTGCCGATTGGTTTCAGAACGTCTTGCATTAAAATTAACTATTTTTTGCCAACCTTTCATTGTGGGAAAAAAGTGGTTTTCTCGGCGAGTTAAGCATTTTGAGTAATTTGCCGATTGGTTTCAGAACGTCTTTCATTGAAATTTACTATTATTTGCCAGACATTAATTGTGGGAAAAAAGTGATTTTCTCGGCGACTGAAGCATTTTGTGTAATTTGCCGATAGGTTTCAGAACGTCTTGCATCAAAATGAACTATTTTTTGCCAGCCATTCATTGTGGAACAAAAGTGATTTTCTCAGAGAGTTAAGCATTTTGAGTAATTTGCCGATTGGTTTCAGAACGGCTTGCATTAAAATTTGCTATTTTTTGCCAGACATTCGTTGTGGAAAGAAAGTGATTTTCTCGGCTATTTAAGCACTTTGAGTAATTTGCCGATTGGTTTCAGAACGGCTTGCATCAAAATTAACTTTTTTTGCCAGACATTCATTGTGGGAAAAAAGTGATTTTCTCGGCGACTGAAGCATTTTGTGTAATTTGCCGATAGGTTTCAGAACGTCTTGCATCAAAATTAACTTTTCTTGCCAGACATTCATTGTGGGAAAAAAGTGATTTTCTCGGCGAGTTAAGCATTTTGAGTAATTTGCCGATTGGTTTCAGAACGTCTTGCATCAAAATGAACTATTTTTTGCCAGCCATTCATTGTGGGAAAAAAGTGATTTTCTCGGCTAGTTAAGCATTTTGAGTAATTTGCCGATTGGTTTCAGAACGCCTTGCATTAAAATTTACTATTTTTGCCAGACATTCCTTGTGGAAAGAAAGTGATTTTCTCGGCGAGTTAAGCATTTTGGGTAATTTGCCGATTGGTTTCAGAACGTCTTGCATTAAAATTAACTATTTTTTGCCAACCTTTCATTGTGGGAAAAAAGTGGTTTTCTCGGCGAGTTAAGCATTTTGAGTAATTTGCCGATTGGTTTCAGAACGTCTTTCATTGAAATTTACTATTATTTGCCAGACATTAATTGTGGGAAAAAAGTGATTTTCTCGGCGAGTTAAGCATTTTGAGTAATTTGCCGATTGGTTTCAGAACGGCTTGCATTAAAATTGACTATTTTTTGCCAGACATTCATTGTGGAAAAAAGTGATTACCTCGGCGAGTTAAGCATTTTGAGTAATTTGCCGAATGGTTTCAGAACGTCTTGCATTGAAAGTAACAATCTTTTGACAACCATTCATTGTGGGAAAAAAGTGATTTTCTCGGCGAGTTAAGCATTTTGAGTAATTTGCCGATTAGTTTCAGAACGTCTTGCATTGAAATTTACTATTTTTTGCCAGACATTCATTGTGGAACAGAAGTGATTTTCTCGGCGAGTTAAGCATTTTGAGTAATTTCAGAACGTCTTGCATTGAAATGAACTATTTTTTGATAGCCATTCATTGTGGGAAAAAAGTGATTTTCTCGGCGAGTTAGGCATTTTGAGTAATTTGCCGATTGGTTTCAGAACGGCTTGCATTAAAATTTGCTATTTTTTGCCAGACATTCATTGTGGGAAAAAAGTGATTTTCTCGGCGAGTTAAGCATTTTGAGTAATCTGCCGATTGGTTTCAGAACGTCTTGCATCAAAATGAACTATTTTTTGCCAGCCATTCATTGTGGGGAAAAAAGTGATTTTCTCGGCTAGTTAAGCATTTTGAGTAATTTGCCGATTGGTTTCAGAACGCCTTGCATTAAAATTTACTATTTTTGCCAGACATTCCTTGTGGAAAGAAAGTGATTTTCTCGGCGAGTTAAGCATTTTGAGTAATTTCCCGATTGGTTTCAGAACGTCTTGCATTAAAATTAACTATTTTTTGCCAACCTTTCATTGTGGGAAAAAAGTGGTTTTCTCGGCGAGTTCAGCATTTTGAGTAATTTGCCGATTGGTTTCAGAACGTCTTTCATTGAAATTTACTATTATTTGCCAGACATTAATTGTGGGAAAAAAGTGATTTTCTCGGCGAGTTAAGCATTTTGAGTAATTTGCCGATTGGTTTCAGAACGGCTTGCATCAAAAAGAACTATTTTTTGCCAGCCATTCGTTGTGGGGAAAAAAGTGATTTTCTTTGCTAGTTAAGCATTTTGAGTAATTTGCCGATTGGTTTCAGAACGGCTTGCATTAAAATTTACAATTTTTTGCCAGACATTCATTGTGGAAAGACAGTGATTTTCTCGGCGAGTTAAGCATTTTGAGTAATTTGCCGATGGGTTTCAGAACGGCTTGCATTGAAATTTACTATTTTTTGCCAGACATTCATTGTGGAAAGAAAGTGATTTTCTCGGCGAGTTAAGCATTTTGAGTAATTTGCCGATGGGTTTCAGAACGGCTTGCATTGAAATTTACTATTTTTTGCCAGACATTCATTGTGGAAAGAAAGTGATTTTCTCGGCGAGTTAAGCATTTTGAGTAATTTGCCGATTGGCTTCAGAACGGCTTGCATTGAAATTTATTATTATTACCCAGACATTTATTGTGGGAAAAAAGTGATTTTCTCGGCGAGTTAAGCATTTTGAGTAATTTGCCGATTGGTTTCAGAACGGCTTGCATTGAAATTTACTATTTTTTGCCAGACATTCATTGTGGAACAAAAGTGATTTTCTCGGCGATTAAAGCATTTTGAGTAATTTGCCGATTGGTTTCAGAACGGCTTGCATTGAAATTTACTATTTTTTGCCAGACATTCATTGTGGGAAAAAAGTGATTTTCTCGGCGAGTTAAGCATTTGGAGTAATTTGCCGATTGGTTTCAGAACGGCTTGCATCAAAATTAATTTTTTTTGCCAGACAGTTATTGTGGGGAAAAAAGTGATTTTCTCGGCTAGTTAAGCATTTTGAGTAATTTGCCGATTGGTTTCAGAACGCCTTGCATCAAAATGAACTATTTTTTGCCAGCCATTCATTGTGGGGAAAAAAGTGATTTTCTCGGCGCGTTAAGCATTTTGAGTAATTTGCCGATTGCTTTCTGAACGTCTTGCATGGAAATTAACAATTTTTTGCCAAACCATTCATTGTGAGAAAAAAGTGATTTTCTCGGCGAGTTAAGCATTTTGAGTAATTTGCCGATGGGTTTCAGAACGGCTTGCATTGAAATTTACTATTTTTTGCCAGACATTCATTGTGGAAAGAAAGTGATTTTCTCGGCGAGTTAAGCATTTTGAGTAATTTGCCGATTGGCTTCAAAACGGCTTGCATTGAAATTTATTATTATTACCCAGACATTTATTGTGGGAAAAAAGTGATTTTCTCGGCGAGTTAAGCATTTTGAGTAATTTGCCGATTGGTTTCAGAACGGCTTGCATTGAAATTTACTATTTTTTGCCAGACATTCATTGTGGAACAAAAGTGATTTTCTCGGCGATTAAAGCATTTTGAGTAATTTGCCGATTGGTTTCAGAACGGCTTGCATTGAAATTTACTATTTTTTGCCAGACATTCATTGTGGGAAAAAAGTGATTTTCTCGGCGAGTTAAGCATTTGGAGTAATTTGCCGATTGGTTTCAGAACGGCTTGCATCAAAATTAATTTTTTTTGCCAGACAGTTATTGTGGGGAAAAAAGTGATTTTCTCGGCTAGTTAAGCATTTTGAGTAATTTGCCGATTGGTTTCAGAACGCCTTGCATCAAAATGAACTATTTTTTGCCAGCCATTCATTGTGGGGAAAAAAGTGATTTTCTCGGCGCGTTAAGCATTTTGAGTAATTTGCCGATTGCTTTCTGAACGTCTTGCATGGAAATTAACAATTTTTTGCCAAACCATTCATTGTGAGAAAAAAGTGATTTTCTCGGCGAGTTAAGCATTTTGAGTAATTTGCCGATAGGTTTCAGAACGTCTTGCGTCAAAATGAACTATTTTTTGCCAGCCATTCATTGTGGGAAAAAAGTGATTTTCTCGACGTGTTAAGCATTTTGAGTAATTTGCCGATTGGTTTCAGAACGGCTTGCATTGAAATTTACTATTTTTTGCCAGACATTCATTGTGGAAGAAAAGTGATTTTCTCGGTGAGTTCAACATTTTGAGTAATTTGCCGATTGGTTTCAGAACGGCTTGCATTGAAATTTACTGTTATTTGCCAGGCATTAATTGTGGGAAAAAATTGATTTTCTCGGCTAGGTAAGCATTTTGAGTAATTTGCCGATTGGTTTCAGAACGGCTTGCATCAAAATTATCTATTTTTTGCCAGACATTTACTGTGAGAAAAAAGCGATTTTCTCGGCTAGTAAAGCATTTTGAGTAATTTGCCGATTGGTTTCAGAACGTCTTGCATCAAAATGAACTATTTTTTGACAGCCATTCATTGTGGGAAAAAAGTGATTTTCTCGGCTAGTTAAGCATTTTGAGTAATTTGCCGATTGGTTTCAGAGCGTCTTGCAACAAAATGAACTATTTTTTGCCAGACATTCATTGTGGAAAGAAAGTGATTTTCTCGGCGAGTTAAGCATTTTGAGTAATTTGCCGATTGGCTTCAGAACGGCTTGCATTGAAATTTATTATTATTACCCAGACATTTATTGTGGGAAAAGAGTGATTTTCTCGGCGAGTTAAGCATTTTGAGTAATTTGCCGATTGGTTTCAGAACGGCTTGCATCGAAATGATCTATTTTTGCGAACTATTTATTGGGGGTAAAAAGTGATTTTCTCGGTGAGTTAAGCATTCTGAGTAATTTGTGATTGGTTTCAGAACGTCTTGCATCAAAATGAACTATTTTTTGATAGACATTCATTGTGGGAAAACAGTGATTTTCTCGGCGGGTTAAGCATTTTGAGTAATTTGCCGATTGGTTTCAGAACGGCTTGCATCGAAATGAACCATTTTTTGCCAACTATTTATTGTGGGAAAAAAGTGATTCTCTCGGCGAGTTAAGCATTTTGAGTAATTTGCCGATTGGTTTCAGAACGTCTTGCATCAAAATGAACTATTTTTTGCCAGCCATTCATTGTGGGAAAAAAGTGATTTTCTCGGCGAATTAAGCATTTTGAGTAATTTGCGATTGGTTTCAGAACGTCTTGCATCAAAATGAACTATTTTTTGATCGACATTCATTGTGGGAAAACAGTGATTTTCTCGGCTAGTTAAGCATTTTGAGTAATTTTTCGATTGCTTTCAGAACGTCTTGGATAAAAATGAACTATTTTTTGCCAGCCATTCATTGTGGGAAAAAAGTGATTTTCTCGGCGAGTTAAGCATTTTGAGTAATTTGCCGATTGGTTTCAGAACGTCTTGCATTAAAATTTATTATTTTTTGCCAGACATTCATTGTGGAACAGAAGTGATTTTCTCGGCGAGTAAAGCATTTTGAGTAATTTGCCGATTGGTTTCAGAACGGCTTGCATCAAAATTAACTATTTTTTGCCAGACATTCATTGTGGAAGAAGGTGATTTTCTCCGCGAGTTAAGCATTTTGATTAATTTGCCGATTGGTTTCAGAACGTCTTGCATCAAAATGAACTATTTTTTGCCAGCCATTCATTGTGGGGAAAAAAGTGATTTTCTCGGCGAGTAAAGCATTTTGAGTAATTTGCCGATTGGTTTCAGAAAGGCTTGCATCAAAATGAACTATTTTTTACCAGACATTCATTGTGGAACAAAAGTGATTTTCTCGGCGAGTTAAGCATTTTGAGTAATTTGCCGATTGGTTTCAGAACGGCTTGCATCAAAATGAACTATTTTTTGGAAGCCATTCATTGTGGGAAAAAAGTGATTTCATCGGCGCGTTAAGCATTTGAGTAATTTGCCGATTGGTTTCAGAACGGCTTGCATTAAAATTTACTGTTTTTTGCCAGACATTCATTGTGGCCAGAAAGTGATTTTCTCGGCGAGTTAAGCATTTTGAGTAATTTGCCGATTGGTTTCAGAACGTCTTGCATCAAAATGAATTATATTTTTTGCCAGCCATTCATTGTGGGAAAAAAGTGATTTTCTCGGCGAGTTAAGCATTTTGAGTAAATTGCGATTGGTTTCAGAACGGCTTGCATCGAAATTAACTATTTTTTGCCAGGCATTCATTGTGGGGAAAAAAGTGATTTTCTCGGCGTGTAAAGCATTTTGAGTAATTTGCCGATTGGTTTCAGAACGGCTTGCATCAAAATTAACTATATTTTGCCAAGCATTCATTGTGGAAAAAAATTTCCCGATTGTTTTCAGAACGGCTTGCATTGAAATTTACTATTTGTTGCCAGACATTCATTGTGGGGAAAAAAGTGATTTTCTCGGCGAGTTCAGCATTTTCAGTAATTTGCCGATTGGTTTCAGAACGGCTTGCATCAAAATTAACTTTTTTTTGCCAGGCATTCATTGTGGAAAAAAAATTGCCGATTGGTTTCAGAACGTCTTGCATCAAAATTAACTATTTTTTGCCAGACATTCGTTGTGGAACAAAAGTGATTTTCTCGGCGAGTTAAGCATTTTCAGTAATTTGCCGATTAGTTTCAGAACGTCTTGCATTGAAATTTACTATTTTTGCCAGCCATTCATTGTGGAACAAAACTGATTTTCTCGGGGAGTGAAGCATTTTGAGTAATTTGCCAGTTGGTTGCCGAGCGGCATGCATCCAAATTAACTATTTTTTGCAAGCCATTCATTTTGGGAAAAAAGTGATTTTCTCGGAGAGCTAAGCATTTTGAGTAATTTGCCAGTTGGTTTCAGAGCGGCTTGCATGAAAATTAACTAATTTTTGCTAAACATCCCTTTTGGAAGAAAAATCATTTTCTCGGCGAGTTAAGCACTTGAGTAATTTGGCAGTTGGTTTCCGAGCGGCTTGCATCCAAATTAGCTATATTTTGCCAAACAATCATTTTGGAAGGAAAGTGATTTTCTCGGAGAGTTCAGCATTTTGAGTAATTTGCCAGTTGGTTTCAGAGCGGCTTGAATGAAAATTAACTAATTTTTGCTAAACATTCATTTTGGAGGAAAAGTCATTTTCTCGGCGAGTTAAGCATTTTGAGTAATTTGCCAGTTGGTTTCAGAGCGGCTTGCATGAAAATTAACTAATTTTTGCGAAACATTCATTTTGGAAGAAAAGTGATTTTCTCGGAGAGAGTCATGTGCGGGTTGGTTTCAGAGCGGCTTGCACGAAAATTAACTATTTTTTGCGAAACGTTCATTTTGGAAGAAAAGTGATTTTCTCGGCGTGTTAAGCATTTTGAGTAATTTGCCAGTTGGTTTGAGAGCGGCTTGCACGAAAATTAACTATTTTTTGCGAAACATTCATTTTGGAAGAAAAGCGATTTTCTCGGGGAGTGAAGCATTTTGAGTAATTTGCCAGTTGGTTGCCGAGCGGCATGCATCCAAATTAACTATTTTTTGCAAGCCATTCATTTTGGAAAAAAGTGATTTTCTCGGAGAGTTAAGCATTTTGAGTAATTTGCCAGTTGGTTTCAGAGCGGCTTGCATGAAAATTAACTAATTTTTGCTAAACATTCATTTTGAAAGAAAAGTGATTTTCTCGGAGAGTTACGCATTTTGAGTAATGTGCGGGTTGGTTTCAGAGCGGCTTGCATGAAAATTAACTATTTTTTGCGAAACATTCATTTTGGAAGAAAAGTCATTTTCTCGGAGAGTTAAGCATTTTGAGTAATTTGCCAGTTGGTTTCAGAGCGGCTTGCATGAAAATTAACTAATTTTTGCTAAACATTCATTTTGGAAGAAAAGTCATTTTCTCGGCGAGTTAAGCATTTTGAGTAATTTGCCAGTTGGTTTCAGAGCGGCTTGCATCAAAGCTTTCCTCGAGCTTTCCTCGAGCTTACCAGTCTGTTTCACACTGTCCTCTCCAACAATATGGCCCCTCTCATTTGTAAATACAGGAGAAAAGTACACGTTCATGACCTCTCCTACCTCTTCAGACTCAATACACAATTTCCCGCTACTGTGCTACCCTTGCTCTAGTCATTCTCACATTTCTCACATATGTGTAAAAGGCCTTGGGGTTTTCCTTGATCTTACCCGCAAAGATTGTTCATGCCCTCTCTTAGCTCTTCTAATCCCTTTCTTCAGTTCCCTCCTGGCTATCTTGTATCCCTCCATCGCCCTGTCTGAACCTTGTTTCCTCAGCCTTACATAAGTCTCCTTTTTCCTCTTAACAAGACATTCAACCTCTCTTGTCAACCATCTCTTCCCTGCCTGACAACGGCATACATATCAAGGACACCCCTGTTTATAGAACATAGAATATAGAACGATATAGCGCAGGCCCACGATGTTGCACCGAAACAAAAGCCATCTAACCTACACTATGCCATTATCATCCATATGCTTATCCAATAAACTTTTAAATGCCCTCAATTTTGGCGAGTTCACTACTGTTGCAGGTAGGGCATTCCACGGCCTCACCACTCTTTGCATAAAGAACCTACCTCTGACCTCTGTCACCTACCTCTATTACCCCTCAGTTTAAAGCTATGTCCCCTCGTGCCAGCCATTTCCATCCGCGGGAGAAGGCTCTCACTGTCCACCCTATCTAACCCCCTGATCATTTTGTATGCCTCTATTAAGTCTCCTCTTGACCTTCTTCTCTCCAACGAGAACAACCTCAAGTCCATCAGCCTTTCCTCATAAGATTTTCCCTCCATACCAGGCACCATCCTGGTAAATCTCCTCTGCACCCGCTCCAAAGCCTCCACGTCCTTCCTATAATGAGGTGACCAGAACTGTACGCAATACTCCAAATGCGGCCGGAACAGAGTTTTGTACAGCTGCAACATGACCTCCTGACTCCGGAACTCAATCCCTCTACCAATAAAGGCCAACACTCCATAGGCCTTCTTCACAACCCTATCAACCTGGGTGGCAACTTTCAGGGATCTATGTACATGGACACCTAGATCTCTCTGCTCATCCACACTTCCAAGAACTTTACCATTAGCCAAATATTCCGCATTCCTGTTATTCCTTCCAAAGTGAATCACCTCACACTTCTCTACATTAAACTCCATTTGCCACCTCTCAGCCCAGCTCTGCAGCTTATCTATGTCCCTCTGTAACCTGCGATATCCTTCCACACTGTCGACAACACCACCGACTTTAGTGTCGTCTGCAAATTTACTCACCCACCCTTCTGCGCCTTCCTCTAGGTCACTGATAAAAATGACAAACAGCAACGGCCCCAAAACAGATCCTTGTGGTACGCCACTTGTAACTGAACTCCATTCTGAACATTTCCCTTCAACCACCACCCTCTGTCTTCTTTCAGCTAGCCAATTTCTGATCCACATCTCTAAATCACCCTCAATCCCCAGCCTCCATATTTTCTGCAATAGCCTACCATGGGGAACCTTATCAAACGTTTTACTGAAATCCATATACACCACATCAACTGCTCTACCCTCGTCTACCTGTTCAGTCACCTTCTCAAAGAACTCAATAAGGTTTGTGAGGCATGACCTACCCTTTACAAAGCCATGCTGATCATATTATTCCTATCTAGATGATTATAAATCTTGTCTCTTATAAGCCCCTCCAAGACTTTACCCACTACAGACGTGAGGCTCACCGGTCTTTAGTTGCCGGGGTTGTCTCTGCTCCCCTTTTTGAACAAAGGGACCACCTTTGCTATCCTCCAGTCCTCTGGCACTATTCCTGTAACCAATGATGACATAAAAATCAAAGCCAAAGGTCCAGCAATCTCGTCCCTGGCCTCCCAGAGAATCCTAGGATAAATCCCATCAGGCCCTGGGGACTTACCTATTTTCAGCCTGTCCAGAATTGCCAACACCTCTTCCCTACGTACCTCAATGCCATCTATTCTAATAGCCTGGGTCTCAGCATTCTCCTCCACAACATTATCTTTTTCCTGAGTGAATACTGACGAAAAATATTCATTTAGTCTCTCACCTATCTCCTCAGACTCCACACACAACTTCCCATCCCTGTCCTTGACTGGTCCTACCCTAGTAATTCGCTTGTTCCTGACATACCTTTTGGGTTTTCCTTGATCCTACCTGCCAAATACTTCTCATGTCCCCTCCTTGCTCGTCTTAGCTCTCTCTTTAGATCCTTCCTCGCTACCTTGTAACTATCCATCGCCCCAACTGAAACTTCACACCTCATCTTCACATAGGCCTCCTTCTTCCTCTTTCCAAGAGATTCCACGTCTTTGGTAAACCACGGTTCCCTCGCTCTACGCCTTCCTCCCTGCCTGACCGGTACGTACTTATCAAGAACACGCAGTCGCTGATCCTTGAACAAGCTCCACTTATCCAGTGTGCCCAACACTTGAAGCCTACTTCTCCAACCTATCCCCCCAAGTCACGTCTAATGGCATCATAATTGCCCTTCCCCCAGCTATAACTCTTGCCCTGCGGTGTATACTTATCCCTTTCCATCACTAACGTAAACGTCACCGAATTGTGGTCACTGTCCCCAAAGTGCTCTCCTATCTCCAAATCCAACACCTGGCCAGGTTCATTACCCAAAACCAAATCCAACGTGGCCTCGCCTCTTGTTGGCCTGTCACCATATTGTGTCAGGAAACCCTCCTGCACACACTGTACAAAAAACGACCCATCTAATGACCTCGAACTATATCTTTTCCAGTCAATATTTGGAAAGTTAAAGTCTCCCATAATAACTCCCCTGTTACTTTCGCTCTTATCCAGGATCATCCTCGCCATCCTTTCCTCTACATCCCTAGAACTATTTGGAGGCCTATAGAAAACTCCCAACAGGGTGACCTCTCCTTTCCTGTTTCTAACCTCAGCCCATACTACCCCATCTAGCATCCTCTCTGCCACCGTAATACTGCTCTTGACTAGCAGCGCCACCTCCCCTCTTTTGCCTCCTTCTCTGAGCTTACTAAAACACCTAAACCCCGGAACCTGCAACATCCATTCCTGTCCCTGCTCTATCTCCGAAATGGCCACAACATCGAAGTCCCAGGTACCAACCCATGCTGCCAGTTCCCCTATCTTATTTTGGATACTCCTGGCATTGAAGTAGACACACTTCAAACCACCTACCTGAACACTGGCCCCCTCCTGCGATGTCAAATCTGTGCCTCTAAACAATCCAGGTTCCCATGCCCCTGCTGCATTAGTTTAAACCCCCCCCCCCCAAAGAGCACTAACAAATCTCCCCCCCCAGGATATTTGTGCCCCTCAGGTTCAGATGTAGATCATCCTGTCTGTAGAGGTCCCACCTTCCCCAGAAAGAACCCCAGTTATCCAGAAATCTGAATCCCTCCCGCCTGCACCATCCCTGTAGCCACGTGTTTAATTGCTCTTTCTCCCTATTCCTCATCTCATTATCACGTGGCACGGGATAACAACTCTGTTTGTTCTAGTTCTGAGCTTCCATCCTAGCTCCCTGAAAGCCTGCCTGACATCCTTGTCCCCTTTCCTACCTATGTCGTTAGTGCCAATGTGGACCACGACTTGGGGCTGCTCCCCCTCCCCCTTAAGGACCCGGAAAACACGATCCGAGACATCATGTACCCTTGCACCAGGGAGGCAACATCCCAAACGTGAGTCTCTCACGCTCCCACAAAATCTCCTATCTGTGCCCCTGACTATCGAGTCCCCAATTACTAATGCTCTGCTCCTCTCCCCCCTTCCCTTCTGAGCAACAGGGACAGACTCTGTGCCAGAGGCCCATACCCCATGGCTTACCCCTGGTAAGTCATCCCCCCCACAAGTATCCAGAGCGGTGTACTTGTTTCTCAGGGGAACGACCGCAGGGGATCCCTGTCCCAGTCCCTCTTACAGTTACCCATCTATCTCCAATCTTTGGTGTAACTAATTCCCTGAAGCTGCTATCTATGCCTCCCGAATGATCTGAAGTTCTTCCAACTCCAGCTCCAGTTCCCTAACTCGGTCTTCGAGGAGCTGGAGATGGCAGCACTTCCTGCAGGTAAAATCAGCAGGGACACTAACGGCATCCCTCACCTCAAACATCCTGCAGGAGGAACATTGCACTCCCTTCCCTGCCATCCCTCTAACTTTCAACCAAGATCTGGTTAACAACTAAATTTAAAAAAATAATAATAATGCAATATGGTACTTACCTCACACCAATAGAACATAGAACATAGAACAATACAGCGCAGTACAGGCGCTTCGGCCCACGATGTTGCACCGAAACAAAAGCCATCTAACCTACACTATGCCATTATCATCCATGTGTTTATCCAATAAACTTTTAAATGCCCTCAATGTTGGCGAGTTCACTACTGTAGCAGGTAGGGCATTCCACGGCCTCACTACTCTTTGCGTAAAGAACCTACCTCTGACCTCTGTCCTATATCTATTACCCCTCAGTTTAAAGTTATGTCCCCTCGTGCCAGCCATATCCATCCGCGGGAGAAGGCTCTCACTGTCCACCCTATCCAACCCCCTGATCATTTTGTATGCCTCTATTAAGTCTCCTCTTAACCTTCTTCTCTCCAACGAAAACAACCTCAAGTCCATCAGCCTTTCCTCATAAGATTTTCCCTCCATACCAGGCAACATCCTGGTAAATCTCCTCTGCACCCGCTCCAAAGCCTCCACGTCCTTCCTATAATGCGGTGACCAGAACTGTACGCAATACTCCAAATGCGGCCGTACCAGAGTTCTGTACAGCTGCAACATGACCTCCCGACTCCGGAACTCAATCCCTCTACCAATAAAGGCCAACACTCCATAGGCCTTCTTCACAACCCTATCAACCTGGGTGGCAACTTTCAGGGATCTATGTACATGGACACCTAGATCCCTCTGCTCATCCACACTTTCAAGAACTTTACCATTAGCCAAATATTCCGCATTCCTGTTATTCCTTCTAAAGTGAATCACCTCATACTTCTCTACATTAAACTCAATTTGCCACCTCTCAGCCCAGCTCTGCAGCTTATCTATATATCCCTCTGTAACCTGCTACATCCTTCCACACTATCGACAACACCACCGACTTTAGTATCGTCTGCAAATTTACTCACCCACCCTTCTGCGCCTTCCTCTAGGTCATTGATAAAAATGACAAACAGCAACGGCCCCAGAACAGATCCTTGTGGTACTCCACTTGTGACTGTACTCCATTCTGAACATTTCCCATCAACCACCACCCTCTGTCTTCTTTCAGCTAGCCAATTTCTGATCCACATCTCTAAATCACCCTCAATCCCCAGCCTCCGTATTTTTTGCAATAGCCTACCGTGGGGAACCTTATCAAACGCTTTGCTGAAATCCAATGGGTTTTATTATTAGGTTAGAGGAGGAGGGCGGGTGGGAGACACTACACGTGCAGTGTCTCGGGTTTCCTCTCCACCTGCATTTTTTAGTGAGGGACTTCCCAGAAGTCCTGTTCCCACCTTAAAAATTAAAAAAAAAAAATACAACAGCAGCAAAGAGGAACAGAAACGGGACCAGGTAAGTGTTTACTTAAATACTCACCCACCAGCAGCCCCCGCTCCCGCTGAAACTCCAAGAGATGCTCCTGTAAGGTAAGTTATTTTAAACTTCAATACTCACCCACCAGCAGCCCCCGCACTCCGCTCCAGCTGAAACTCCAAGAGATGCTCCTGTAAGGTAAGTTATTTTAAACTTCAATATTCACCCACCAGCAGCCCCCGCACTCCGCTCCCGCTGAAACTCCAAGAGATGCTCCTGTAAGGTAAGTTATTTTAAACTTCAATACTCACCCACCAGCAGCCCCCGCACTCCGCTCCCGCTGAAACTCCAAGTGATTGCCCCTGCAAGGTAAGTTATTTTAAACCTAAATACTCAAATACCGGCAACCCCTGCACGCTGCTTCCCACAAGTCCGCGGGTCGAACTTCCTGTTCCCGCCTTAAAAAATAAAATTAAAAAGAAAATACAACAGCAGCAAAGAGGAACAGAAACGGGACCAGGTAAGTGTTTACTTAAATACTCACCCACCAGCAGCCCCCGCACTCTGCTCCCGCTGAAACTCCAAGAGATGCTCCTGCAAGTTAAGTTATTTTAAACTTCAATACTCACCTACCGGCAACCCCTGCACGCCGCTTCCCAGAAGTCCGCGGGTCGAACTTCCTGTTCCCGCCTTTAAAAAAAAAATTGAAAAAAAAAATACAACAGCAGCAAAGAGGAACAGAAACGGGACCAGGTAAGTGTTTACTTAAATACTCACCCACCAGCAGCCCCCGCACTCCGCTCCCGCTGAAACTCCAAGCGATGCTCCTGTAAGGTAAGTTATTTTAAACTTCAATACTCACCCACCAGCAGCCCCCGCACTCCGCTCCCGCTGAAACTCCTTGTTCCTTGAACAAGTTCCACATTTCACTTGTGTCCTTCCCTGACAGCCTATGTTCCCAGCTTATGCACTTCAATTCTTGTCTGACATCGTATTTACCCTTCCCCCAATTGTAAACCTTGCCCTGTTGCACGCACCTATCCCTCTCCATTACTAAAGTGAAAGTCACAGAATTGTGGTCACTATCTCCAAAATGCTCCCCCACTAACAAATCTATCACTTGCCTTACCAAGTACCAAATCCAATATTGCCTCCCCTCTGGTCGGACAATCTACATACTGTGTTAGAAAAGCTTCCTGGATACACTGCACAAACACCACCCCATCCAAACTATTTGATCTAAAGAGTTTCCACTCAATGTTTGGGAAGTTAAAGTCACCCATGACTACTACCCTGTGACTTCTGCACCTTTCCAAAATCTGTTTCCCAATCTGTTCCTCCACATCTCTGCTACTATTGGGGGGGCCTATAGAAAACTCCTAACAAGGTGACTGCTCCTTTCCTATTTCTGACTTCAACCCATACTAGTAGGCAGATACTCCTCGAACTGCCTTTCTGCAGCTGTTCTACTATCTCTAATTAACAATGCCACCCCCCCCCACCTCTTTTACCACCCTCCCTAATCTTATTGAAACATCTATAACCAGGGACCTCCAACAGGGACCTCCCCTCTTCTATCCAAGTTTCCGTGATGGCCACCACATCGTAGTCCCAAGTACTTAAGTCCCCCTCGTAGATCCATGCCTTAAGTTCACCCACCTTATTACTGATGCTTCTTGCGTTGAAGTATACACACTTCAACCCATCCCCATGCCTGCAAGTAATCTCCTTTGTTAGTGTTCCCTTCCTCACTGCCTCACTACACGCTTTGGCGTCCTGAATATCGGCTAGCTTAGTTGCTGGACTACAAATCCGGTTCTTATTCCCCTGCCAAATTAGTTTAAACCCTCCCGAAGAGTACTAGAAAACCTTTCTCCCAGGATATTGGTGTCCCTCTGGTTCAGATGCAACCCGTCCTGCTTGTACAGGTCCCACTTTCCCTAGAATGCGCTCCAATTATCCAAATACGTGAAGCCCTCCCTCCTACACCATTTCTGCAGCCACGTGTTCAACTGCACTCTCTCCCTATTCCTAGCCTTGCTATCACGTGGCACCGGCAACAAACCAGAGATGACAACTCTGTCTGTCCTGGCTTTTAACTTCCAGCCTAACTCCCTAAACTCATTTATTACATCCACACCCCTTTTCCTACCTACGTCGTTGGTACCAATGTGCACCACGACTTCTGGCTGCTCCCCCTCCCCCTTAAGGATCCTGAAGATACGATCTGAGACATCCCTGGCCCTGGCACCCGGGAGGCAACATACCTTCCGGGAGTCTATGAGATCTATGAGATCCCCCTCTCATTCTTCTGAACTCCAGCAAGAACAATCTTAACCGAGCAAATTTCTCCTCTTTTGAGTCGCGCCATACCTGGAATCAGCCTGGTAAACCTTCACCGCACTCCATTGAGAGCAAGAACATCCTTCCTCAGAAAAGGAGACAAAACTGCACACAATACTCCAGGTGTGGCCTCACCAAGGCCCTGTAGCATCTGTACTCAAAACCTCTCACAATGAAGGCAAACATACCATTGTTTTCTTTACCGCCAGCTGCTCCTGCATGCTTTTACCTTCAGCAACTGGTGCGCAAGGACACCTAGATACTGCTGCACACTCCCCTCTCCAAATTTACAACCATTCAGGTAGTAATCTGCCTTTCTATTTTTGCTTCCAAAGTGAATAACCTCACACTTATCCAAATTATACTGCATCTACAATTGATTTGCCCACTCGCTCAATCTGTCCAGATCATTCTGCATTCTCGTCACAGTTCACCCTCCCACCCAACTTGGTACCATCTGCAAACTTTGAGATGATACATTTTGTTCCCTCATCCAAATCATTCATATATATTGTGAATAGCACCCCACTAGTCACTGCCTGCCAATTTGGAAAGGATTTAAAATGGTGCCCTGCTCCTGATTGTCACTATGTTAATAAAGTCCATTTAACAACAAGGGTGGTGAACACAATTGTAGTGGTCAAGCTGCCAAGAGCCTCGGGACACGCCGGCTCAGAGGCGTGTGCCTGGCGGGTGGTACGCAGCATCCCTCCCAACAGGGAATCAGGTACCGGGTTCAAATAGAAATACGGTGCAACCGACTCGCGCCTACTATTTGTTTCCTCTTTGCCAACCAGTTTTCTATCCACCTCAATACATTTTCCACAATCCCATACGCTTTAATTTTGCACAATAATCTCTTATGCGGGACTTTGTCAAACGCCTTCTGAAATACCACATTGACTGGCTGCCCCTTGCCAACTGTACTGGTTACATCATCAAAGAATTCCAACAGATTTGTCAAGCATGCTGACCCCTTCATAAATCCATGCTGACTCTGACTGTCCTGCCACTGCTTTCTAAATGTTCCGCTATAAAGTCATTGATAATGGATTCAAGAATTTTCCCAACTACCGATGTCAGACTTACTGCTTTCTCTCTACCTCCCTTTTTGAATATTGGAGTGACATTAGCTACCCTCCAATCTGCAGTGACTGTTCCAGAGTCTATAGAATCCCAGATGATGACCACCAATGCATCCACTATTTCCAGAGCCACCTCCTTAGACACTCTGGGATGCAGATTATCAGGCCCTGGGGATTTATCCGCCTTCAAGCCCTCAATTTTCCCAGCACCATTTCTCTACTAATGTTGATCTCCCTCAGTTCTTCCCTCTCACTGAACCTTTCATTCTCCAGCATTTCTGGTATCTGATTTGTGTATTGGACGCAGACGTGCATGATGAGCATCTGTTGATTGCAGACCATCTGTATGCTCATGGAGTGAAACCCATTTTGGTTGGTATAGAGTGGCCTGTTATCCGCAGGTGCCCATAGGGCATCATGCATCCCGTCGATCACCCCCTGGACCCGAGCCATCCCAGCAATGGCAATTGGCAGTGCACTGGATGTACTGGGCTGCCTGGGCATATATGGCATCCGTGATGGTGCGCATGCACCTGTGCGGCGAGGCCTGCGAGACCCCGGACAGCTCCCCACTTGGCGCAAAAATGTTCAGGGCAACCTTGGCAGTCACCGGGAGTGGAAGTCCTCCCCAATAACCCTGCGGTGCCATGAGTGTCAGCCTGCACAGTCCGGCAAGTCCTCAAACGACATGCGGTGCCGGTACACGTGAGGCCTCATACGGCACCTCTTCCTCCTCCTCGGCCTGTGGGGCGTCTGGCCCTCCAGCCTGTGCAGCCGCCACCTGCCCGTCTACAACCTGTTTGGCTGTAGCCCAGTCCTCTGTAGCCCGTTCCTCTGCTGCAGCTTTCCCCTCCTTTGTGAGCGGCCCCTGCTCATGCAGCTGCAGTGTACCTTGCAGGGCTGCGGCCATCATCACAGCGGCCAGCATCACAGGTTGGTTTCTTAATGCCATTGTCTGCAGGAGGTGAAAGGCCAACATGTTAGCATGGTGCATACTCCCATGGCCATACAGGTTCCATGGCTACATGGTGGCCCCGGTTGGCACTGCGTGGCCCTGCCCATGCATGTTGCACCCCCCTCTGGCACCACTGCCCTGTTGGTATCTGGCCCATCAGTGCCCCCAGTCCTGGCATCCATCCCTGCTGCCAGGGGCAGCATTGGCTGGCACTGCCCTCACTGGGGACTGCCTCGGGTGTGGTTCTGAGTGGTCCCCAGGAGGTGGCTGCTGGTTGGGTAGGGTGTTTAGGGTTGGGCGGGGGGGGCACGCTGTGGCGGGAGGGTGGGGTGTAGGGATGGGCACACACATACGGCCGGTGCCACTGTGTAGAACCAGGGGCCAGGGTGAGAGGCCAGATGTTCAGTAAGATGACAGTTGGTGCCTGGGCACTGCCCCAGTCCCGTGGGAAGGCACACCGGCAAATTTTTATTGCGTCTTCGACCTGGAGCTCATTCTGCCTCAAAAGGTGTTCACACACTTTATTGATTATGTTATAACCTGCCTACTTACCATTGGCTGGGGACTAATGACAATCTCACAATCCTGTGGGAGTATGAGCTTCCCCAATGAGGGGGGGGCGAAGAAACCATTAGTAAACTCCAAGTATAAATAAAGCTGGCCAGTTTGGAAACAGCAGGAAGGAGTGTGCAGCAAGGGAAGTTGCTGTTATTGTAAATAAATGCTATTACTTTGTATCCTTAAAACTCATGCTGGACTCTTCGTGGCCCTCACAAAAGATTATTTTATCCCTGATCAATGTAATGAGACAAAATTTGAAGTCTGAGCCTTTAATTCTTAATCTGTGAGAAAACTGTCAAACTCTGTATGCGCATTCTCAAAATGTATCTTTCAAAAGTTTTGTTCTTCTTCGGGGTGCAATGCTCATCAAACTTATTAACGACGCAGTTTTCTCTATCTGCGTCTCTTTCAAATACAAATGTATTAAAGATTTCAATTGCCTGTGGATCTGCTAGTGAGCAGCAACGCTATTTTCTGCTGATCAGACTGTGCCTGCAAACCTAGAGCTGTAACACAGAAGGTAAACTGTTGCTTTCAAGCACGCCAATTTGCATCTACGTTACCACTGACACAAAGACTTTGTGGTGTTTTCAAACTGTCCATCTTGTACTTTCGTGACCAGTTGAGCATTGAGATGTGTTCTTTTGATGCTCTTCATCTGTTAGTTGCTTTTCTTTAGTAGTACTGTTTCCTATTTCTTCACTTTGGATCTTCAATCCATGGATCGCCACTTCTGGTACCAAGTTACGTTCCAGTGCATTGCAATGATTGAGTCAGTGCACCAGAGAATGTCTAGTTTGTGACTCGTTAAAGATTTATTATAGTGCAAGAATGTGGGAAGGAAAACAATACTAATACTACTAAACTATGAACTGTTGATTACTATAATATGAGAGCTAACACTAAACACGGCTGTCTACGACGACTTCTAACCCAGACTCCTAGAGTTGCAGTGTCACGTGGTACTAAACTGCAACTTGCTGGTTGGAGGTCTGATATGTTAACATACATGCATATCATTACATTAACTTTGGGTTTTATTATGGTTAAATGAAACGGCCGCTACAGTGACATGCTATACAATAGGTTCCAGTCTGGGCTGGCTTTTAAAATGTAAGATGATGTGTCCCAGCTGGCGGGCCTCCAGCAAGGAAGCTCGTATTCCATGTATCCCTTGGGGAGATCAATCAGTGTATCCCTGCGGCCTTGTAAGGGTTATTACACCTAGTAAGTGCAGTTCCTTTCTTGCTAAAAGTGATTTAACCACATCTGATCCCAGCAGGGGTTAGAGTTTTCAGAGATTTCTTGTTTGCTAACATCATTCAGTATGAGGAACATGGGATCATGACTCAGTTCCAGAGCTTACTGCACTGTAAAACTTGATGCAGGTTTCATCTGAGTTGTTTCTAATCAATTTATCCTCTTTGCTTTGTTTTAACTTCAAAAATGCCGATCAAAATAATTTTGTAATTCAAGAGAGAAATAAAAGGAAAGTTCAGGTTGTAAGTTCCTTTAATTCACAGATTTCAGTCAAGTTTATTTTCAGTTGTCAACCTGCCTTAGATGGGCTTCATCTCCTGCAAAGACAAAACAAAGTTACGATTACTTCTATCAATCTGTAACACCAGATTATTCTTTGTTATGGTAAAATGTCATAAATGGGTGATTGTGGCCTGACTATTTATCACCCCAATTATACTGTATCACTATTAATTTTAAAGAGTGATTTAAATTCACTCCCAGTAAGCACTCCCTGTGATCCAGAGTGAGAAACATCGAACAGTGAGTTTGGGACCTGGAAATTTGAAGCTAGTGGGAATTGAAATGGTAAGACTGTTCCTTTTTAATTTTCCTTTTTAAATTTCAGTCGTGAAATTTAATCTGCAAGTGATGCGTGTAGTGTCGCCCACCCGCCCTCCTCCTCTAACCTAATAATAAAACCTACTCTGAGGTAAGTACCATATTTTTATTATATTA